>NW_020862884.1:837679-853613 GCF_003713205.1 Coffea eugenioides | reverse complement strand
TGATCCCTGACAGTGTCGCCAAAATGAGAACACACCGGACAGGTTGTAATTCAAAGAAAATATATGAATACTAGGAACGCTCAAATCAACATCACAGAATGGCATTACCATAGGCTTGCACATTTATCATATCTCCACCACTCAAAAGTGAACTAAATACACAAATCAAAGGGACTTTCATAAGGTTGTAATGGGGTTTAGGTAAAAGGCGGGATAAGAATGTAAAAATAGGGTGTAGTGTGTCAAGAGAATGTCCGATATCCACCACATAACCACAACGCTTCATCAGAGAAATTTCACGAGCAAGGCATTTTCATTTGCCATTTCCACTGTGCAAGTGTCGAAACTCTTTCCCTTTTCTCTTTTTTTTTTGTTTTGTTTTTTTTTTTTTTTTACAAGCGGCTCGCAAGGATGGGCACGCCTTGTAGGCCGGGAGTCTTCTGCTCACGAATTTTTTTTTTTTTTAATGGAGCAGATGTCTTGCAAGGCGTGGGCACGCCTTGCAGGCTCTCCAGCCCACCAGCTCATTGCCGACTTCTCCCCCCCTTTTTTTTTTATCTCAGATGCACAGAGCACCATACAACTTCTATTCCGACAATACTTGCCACCTTAGATTCATTTGCCTTGCACAAACAACGAAATTCAGACATCTCTTGACGATACAAGGTTCAACAAGAAAGTCTAAAAAGGTCATGGGTTATCAAACACGGCTAATCAAACAATAGCGAAGGACAAAAGCTCAAATAGATTCACTACGGGGAGACAAGATGAAGGCATGGTTTGTAGAAAGTTAAAAAAGGTTAAATCCTAAATGCCCTTATCATTTCAAATGCATCCAGTTCAACAAAATGTGGTATCGACATGTATAAAATAGCAAGTTCTAGAATGCCGATACCATGTGTGATACCCACTCAATCAAACAAAAATAGAGCAAACAAGAATAATGTGCTCATGCATGACTCAAAAGCTCCCAAAAGTCACAAAAGTGGGTCAAGTCCAGTATATCCAACATTCAACAATACTGTCAAGGCAAAACGAAATGCATAGCTAGTATATCTAACCACATGCCCATGCACCTTGATTGAGTTATTCATCATAGCAAAAACTCAACTAACTACACTTTTTTCCTTTCTTTTTTTTTTCTTCATTTTCCTCCTCTTTTTTTCTTTTTTTTTTTGTGTTTCTCTGTTTTTTTTGTTTTTGTTTTAAAAGCAAAGCAAAAGGAGATAATAATGGAAGCCATCCCCCCACACCTAATACCTACATTGTCCTCAATATAGAAAAAATGAATGAAGTATAAGGAGAAAAGGCGAGAAACTTTCCTGACCACCGAAAAGGTGCAGTGAGACACTAAGGCGGAGGAGGGTGAGGTGGCTGGAATCCAATGTGAGCAAAGAAAGCTGTCTGATGAGAGAGAGAGTTTCTAGCGCGGTGGACAAGACGGAATCCTGGGACTAAGACAAAACAAAGAAGATTGAAAAGGGAAGCTGAGACAATAGAAATTGACAAGACCATACAAGACAAGAAAAGAGAAAGTAGAAAGTGGGATTAGAGAGGGTCCTGGTCAATCTTTGACTTTCGTTGGCGCAATGGCTGGAAGGCGTGGGCACGCCTTGGAAGCTATAGTCTTCTGATCGTCAATTCCAAAGTTTCATTCCTTAGGCATGACCAACTAGAGTGAGCATGTCTAACTGTCAGCTTCCTGCCACAAAATAATAACCCACTAAATGACACTAACACTTAACAAAAATTTCAAAAATATAAAGAAACTAAAACAAAAGAAGCCTTGGGTTGCCTCCCAAGCAGCGCCTTTTTTTTAATGTCTTTGACTAGACATAGCACCACTCTTTAGTCTGGATGTAATTGAATTTTCCTTGTAATTAGTGGCCCTCCTCCGGGATCCACATGGCCATTGAGTGTAACTTTTTTTCTAAATTTTCTCTCCATTTTTAACTCATGAATTGCTTTCATCCTATAGAACTTGTTCGCAGCAACCTTGAATTTACCCCTACAAGCAAACTTAGAGAATTCTTGCACAAAGGGATCAGTGGTATATATAGCAAACACAGAATGAGAGTTAACAGGATGTTTCATTGTATCAAAAATATTAAAATGGACTATTTCTCCATCAAATTCCATCGTGAGAGTACCCTTACTAACATCAATTTTAGTCTGAGCAGTACTCAAAAAGGGTCTTCCTAATATAATGGGTGATGGATTTGGGGCACTTCTATCATCCATGTAAAGCACATAAAAATCAACAGGAAAAATTAATCCATCTACTTGCACTAAAACATCCTCAACTATCCCATCCGGATAAGCACATGTACGATCAGCCAATTGAATTATTATCCCCGTTTCTTTTAAAGGTCCTAAATTTAGGGAATCATAGATTGACTTAGGCATCACATTAATAGAAGCCCCTAAATCTATCATGGCATTTTTGATACTAGAATGACCAATCTTACAGGGGATAGCAAACATACCTGGATCTCCGCATTTGGGTGGGAGTTTCCTTTGAAGTACAGCTGATACACTCTCTCCTACCATCACTCTTTCATCACCCCTTAACTTTCTTTTGTTAACGCACAAGTCTTTCAAGAACTTTGCATACTTGGGTACCTGCTTGATCGCGTCCAATAGGGGGATGTTTACTTGAATTTTGCGGAAGACATCCAGGATTTCTTTTTCCTTTTCTGCCCTCTTTGTCTTTTCCAACCTGCAAGGAAAAGGAGCTATATTAGATTTAATAGGGATCGAAGAAATAGATGTTACCTTAGGCTCTTCGCGAATGCGCCCTTCCTCTTCAATTCCCTTTTCTATCTGCTCCTCACTTTTGCTTTTCGAAATCGTCAACTTAGATCCCTCCACCTCCTTGCCACTCCTTAATGTCATGGCACTTACATTTCTGGGGTTTACCTCAAGTTGCGATGGCAATTTCCCATAGACGTGGGACTCCAGGCGATTAATGGCAGTTGCCATTTGACTCATGCGAGTTTCCATATCTTTCATACCTGCTTTGGTGTCCTGTTGAAACTGAGTAGTGCTCGCGACCAAGGACCTAGTCTCTTGCTGGAGTTGAGCAGTGGTCGTGACTAGGGTTCTAGTCTCCTGCTGGAGCTGAGTGGTAGTTGTGGCCAAACTCTTGACAATTTCCTCCAAAGAACTTCCTGAATTGGAGAACGAGGGTTGGGACTTCTGTTGCCAAGATTGCTGAAATCCTGGTGGACGATTGGGGAATGCATTTTGTGGCCTATTACCATAGCTGAAATTGGGGTGATCTCTCCAACCAGGGTTGTACGTGTTGGAGTATGGGTCGTACGGTCTTTGAGGCGCGGGCACGCCTCCAGCCATGTTCACTTGTTCAGCCCCATCCTCTTGCAACATAGGGCATGAGTCAGTGGGGTGGCCCACATTTGTGCAGATTCCACAGGCCTTTGCTTGGGCACATTCCCCACAGCTAATTGTCGAACAACGGATGTTAGCTCCGACAATTGTTGCTGAATAGATGACGTCTCCACCTCGTTGACCCTACGGGTAGGGTTAGTCTTACGGAAGCCAAACTGTTGAGAATTCTCCGCCATCGACTCAATGAGCAGCCACGCTTCCCTCGGGGTCTTATTTGCCAACGCTCCCCCGCTTGCAGCATCTATGATACTCCTATCAGTTGATTGGAGTCCTTCATAGAAGTATTGGATTAACAGTTGTTCACTAATTTGATGCTGCGGGCATCTAGTGCACAACTTGTTAAACCTTTCCCAATAGTCATACAAGGATTCCCCGGGATACTGTTTAATGCTACAGATTTCCTTCCTCAAACTCGCAGCCCGGGATGCAGGGAAGAATTTTTTCAAAAACTTTTTTTTCAACTGCGCCCATGTGGTAATACTACCTGCTGGTAGGTAGTACAGCCAATCTTTAGCAGCATCCTTGAGAGAGAACGGAAAGGCTCTCAGTCTAATTTGCTCTTCAGTGACCCCAGGAGGTTTCATACTAGAGCAAACCACCTCGAACTCCTTAACGTGCTTGTAGGGTTCTTCGCCAGAGAGACCATGGAAAGAAGGTAAGAGTTGAATCAGCCCCGACTTCAGTTCGAAAGCAGTATTCTCAGCCAAAGTAGGGAATGTGATGCATAAGGGCTGGTGAGTCAGCTCCAGAGCAGCCAACTCCCTTAATGTTTGGGTGTTGGCCATGCTTAATTCGTCTTCCACTGACTCGTTTGCAGCAAATAAGTGCCCTCCTTTTTGTCTCTTGGTCTCTTGCCTCCGCCTACGCGCTACCTTCTCAACCTCAGGATCGTATACCAATTCACCTGTGCGAGAAGAACGGGGCATAAACTAGCAAAAATACCAAGAAGAATAAAATAAAATAAAAACTGAATTTGAAAAGAAACAAGTAATCCAAATGCCTGCTCCCCGGCAACGGCGCCAAAAATTGACAGGTGCCGAACCTGTGCAATAATAATTACTAAAAAGTCCTAATTACCACCTCAATTAAATAATTATAGAACAAATCCAAGTACTGGAGCAGGGACCCTAGGTGTGCAATGAGTTACTTGATTCACCCTGTTCCCGAAGAGTTTGCTTGATCCGATATACCGGATTTGTCTATAAAAATACTAATTTTGCGTACAATGGCAAGTAGGGTCGATTCCACAGGGATCAGGTAGGAAATTATTTCTTTCCAAATCAGTAGAACAAAATTGGGGGATTTTCAATGGGAGGCAAACAAAAATAAAATAAAATAAAACAAACAAAATTCAAAACTAACTCACAAAACGCAATTCACTAGAAAATAGCAATTAATAAAAATTCTACCCAAGGATCAACTGCTCAGGCACGGTCCAATTAAATGATCATCGATGCAAAGATATTTCATCTATTCATCACTAGGTTGGTTATAGTTATCAATAAGCTCTGACAACCAATTCTTCCTTACCTTTTCGACAGTCAAGGTACGACCATTGACTGCTTCTCTAACCAGATAACAACCCTAGGTACGACCGTAGGAATTTAATTACCCAATTGCATTAAAGCTAGAAGAACCCAACCCTAACCAATAAACACGCTAAGAGGGTTTATTTAAATTAGATCTTGCGTTTCCCCATCATAAAGCCAATTATGGTGGTTGCCACGAGGTGTTAACTAAATGAACAATTACGGATTCTATTTAATTAATGTGGCAGTAGGCTATTAAATTAAATCAAATACCCGGCCGTTGATATTCAATTAATAAAATACCCATGAACAATTAATTCAGAAAACGCACGAATAGTAACAATTGGAAGAATTAATAAAATTCGATTAGATCTCACAGATGTTATGGACCGCGCCCTCGCGTCGACCTTTGGGTAGAGGAGAAAATTAGGCTCCCCTCATCGTGTCAATCCCGCATGATTTAATTGAAGTCATTCAATTATTCGCCGAAGAATTGGGGAATGGGAATTAATTGCAGTAACAACAGAGAAGGCCCTGCCTTCGTCTTCGTTTTGGAGCCACAAGTGTACGAAGCAAAAGGCTAACCGAAATTGTCCAGAGCAAGCGTAAAAATCAAAAGGAAAATAGCCGTCTGGCCTATTCTAATTGCTACCGAAGAGAAGAAAGAAAAAGGGAAAAAGCGTCTGACAGATCTGGGAAAAGAAAACTAAAGCTAAGGTATTGATGCCTCTGAATCTCTCTTTTTATTCTTTATATAGCCGCCGTCAGGAGCTTCTCAAACGTGACCCAATTGATTGAAAACAAAAGCAAAGCTAGCCTTTTGGAGTTTTTATCCCATGCTTCTCGCGGTTCACGTGGACCGGAGTCCGGCTTTCGGTAATGTCTACCTTTTAAGGCGTGGCCACGCCCTGAAATGAGAAGTCTTCTGGAAATTCACCTCAAGATATCATTTTTAATGCTAACCACCTACAATTCACACAAATATCAAATATGAGTGAAATTCCCTTTCTTAGCACCATGAATAGCCAAAATTAGAACAAGATGACAATGCAAAATGTGCCAAATAACTGCTCTATCATGGTCAATCTTGGTTGGGCCATAAAACAATTTGTACATCATTATCACCAGCGGTATCATTATGACATACTGAGTATCACATTGAGAGTGCAAACAACCAAAAAAGGGGTAGAAATGATAGAAATGATTGCTTCCAGGGGTTACGGGTCAAAATGACCAAACTTTGATTTTTAAAAGCCTATGGTTCAAACAATATTATGTCATGTATGACTGCATAAAACAATACCACAATTTGAACAAGCAACGCCACAATTTGTTAAATAATGTTTAAACTGTTTCTAACTGTTATATTGGCAATGGCTCTCACCCCCTTTGCCAACCATAGCCGGCAGCATCATTCATGCATGATACAAAATGTCTAATGTTGGTTATGGACATTCTGTCATGGAATCATTCTACAATCAACCTCTGATAAAAGGGGTACAACCCTACTTTCTAGTTAGATCTCTCTCACCCACAAAGGTAGAGCCATATGTAGTTGCTTTGCGGGTGGGCAATTGCTCCCCCAACTTTGAGAAAAATATGCTTTCTTCAATTTAGAAACTTCAAAAGCTATTTGAAGGCAGTTCCTCGTAAAATTTTTGAAATTCTCTTTCTTACCTACATTGCCTCCCAAAACAATCAAAATTTCAGAATTCTTACGCTTGGAAGAAGTGTTGAATCTAATTAAGGTTAAATGTTGACATTTGTCCAAGAATATACTCTATTTTGACGTTTCTAAACTCTTCATAGTGACATTATACTTGTATCACAATTTAGACTCCAAAGTATAATCAACATTTAATGCAGAGAAAAAAAAATGTTTAACATAGACTTCGTGATATCGATAAGTAACCTTCTAACTCTAAGGTGCTAGTTCCGCCACTGCTAATTCCAATTATATATAAAAAATATATATATTTCCAGAGTATCTAAAATACCTTGAGAAGAAAATATTTTCTATGCTTGTCCAAAAAAGCAATTGTTTTTCCCCGTAGATCTGGAGAAGACTTGATTGCCACTCCTATGGCAACTCCACACCCTGCCAGGGCCAGTATAGGCAGAGCCACGCGCCCTGACCACCACCAAAAATTTTACATATTACTCCTACTACCAAAAAAAAAAGGAAAGAATAGAAAAACCGCAAAAGAAGAAGAGAATTACCATTCAAATTCTTGAGAATCGCCGGCATATGTAAATTTGTCGGCGAAGTTTAAGTGAAAACGGTGCTGAATAAACGAAGAAAAGAAAGACGGTGACTGGGGAGGTGACGGAGACTTGAGAGAAGAAAATTGCCGCCCAAGCAATCGAGTTTATATACTTATGGGTCCAAGAAAATTGCCATCTTTTATTATTATTATTTTTGGTATGTTATTGTTGAGTTAAGATTGCAGAAAAGCCCAGCTAAAATTTTTGATGCTCGAGGTAATAATGCACAACTAGTGTACTTCCATTGGAAAAAAAAGGACGGCTTGAGGCCCCTTATATAGCTACGTACAATTTCAATTTTTCCTGCTTTATGGATTTTTTTTTGCAAAATTTTTTCCTTTTTGGGTGGTCTAAATATAATTCTTTATCCTTTTTTCCCTTTCTGTTTCCCACATTGTTATCAGTAAAGGCATTTAGTATTGGCTACGCACGTTGGTTCAAAGCACGTACATTTGTCATATGGATTAGAGTTGCAAACGAATGGAACCACTCTCGATTCGAGTTCGACTCGAATTTGATCAACATCAAATTTGAGTGGAAGTTAAACTGACTAAATTAAATTCGAGTTCGAACTCCAAATCAAAAGTACTAAACTCGTTAGCTCGCGAGTCGGTTCAAACTCAATTATATATATATACACATATTATTTTTTTATTTTAATAATAAAATTACATGTATATATCTCTAATATTTTATTATTTGTTAACATAAATTATTATTTTATTTATATTTTTAAAAAATATTTATTATTTTTTAATTTTTTTAAACTTGAGTTCGAACTTCATAAATCTAGATTAAAACTTGACTTGATTAGGTCAAATCTCGACTTGATTCAACTTGTTTGCACCTCTAATATGGACATTTGTCATACATTTGAAAAACATGTACATTTGTCATGTGTTTGAAATACGAATATTGTCGTACATACATTTGAATCTCACTGTTGATGTTTAAAGAAAGAAGACTTGGACTCCTACTACCCCGATTTTAGAAAAAAACTCCACTTTTGATGTTTAAAAAGAAAAAAAAAAAAAAGACTTTGACTCCTCGTCCCACTACCGATATCTGAAAAAGAGAAGTTTTGACGTTCATTGATTTGTATGCTGTTGAGAGAAAAGAATATGACATGACAATAATCCGATCAGATCAATTTACAGCCATAAATTTTCCTCAAAAACTATATGTATCATGCGATCAACTCAAAGGAAACGCAGGTTGTTGGATTCTCTAGAAGTTACAATGTAGAGGAGCCACAGAAACTGATCGCACAATTCCAAGAATCAAATGGAATCATGCGTTACACAAAATTGAGACTCCTTCGCAACAAGAACTCAGCTGAAACATGAATCATTTCCTATAAAATTCAGAAGGCCATGATCATTATATGCAGTAAGAAACACCTACTTATACATGGTTCAAGCAAGTACTTGTCCATTTGAGAAAGTCCCCAGGCTATCATTATTATCATGTTGTACCCTCCCACTTATCTCCAAGCAAAAACCATTATTCAGGCATTTGTTCAAATTCTCTTTAACGGATTTCCTAGGCCCTGGATCCACAAAAACAGGTTGAATTTTAAGAGTAGGGTTTGGTTTGATGCGGGCCGATTCTCTCTCCTCTGATGGCCGTAGAAGAAGTCTGTTTTGCAACTCTTCAGAGGCTTCATCTTCGTTCATCAGCACCTGGAGAAAGTATAGCAGGAACAAAAAGCATAGCCAAAAAGCGAACAAAACCAGCAACTTATATAGAGATCCGAAAGTAAGTAGAAGTAATTTGACAATAGCACGACGAAGATGCCCATAAGATGGTACTGTCACATTGTAAGTTGGATCAAGGGAATATTTTCATGGCATCCAATGATGCTTGTGAAATAAGTCACATTATAATCTAAAGTGCAATAATGTTTCAATGATTTCCCTTGCTGGAAGGAACTGTAGAACTGAAAGAAGATGTAAAAGTTGACAGTACTAACCTTCCGACCAACCAGATCAAACGTCATAATGACTTTATTACGCTGGGCACGTTCAGCCTCCTCTATCTCTTCTCTTTTCTTCCTTAACAGTTCTTTCTCCTGTATGGAATAAAAGAAAAAATTAGAGAAAGCTCAGCAACAAATATACAGATACAAGCTAAACTATACTTACCTCCTGTGACAGCCAGCTATTCCCCTCAATCTCATAATAGTCACTTTGGTCATCTATAACTGTTGTACGTGCAGCAGCGTTTCGGTCATACTCAACAAGCCTCTTTGCATAAGCTTCAGCAGCTGCCTCAGCCTCTGAGAGGGGAACTACACCTTCATGCAGACCAGCATAGGAGCTTCCTTCCCTCAGCACAAGGGCACCACAAAAGTTGCATGGTCCCTCACCTTCTTGTTCACAAACTATTTTCCCACAAGATAAACAATTGCTGATGAGCCTGTGCTGACGAGCTTGGCAAGAACATGGCTTCCCTTTCTGATACACAATTGATCCTTTTGAAGCCTCAGCCAGGGATACAACCTTTCCAGACTTTTTCTTCTTAGAATTGCCTGTGGTTCCTTTATTCACATTCTGTGACTCTGATGTCCCAGTTGAGGTTCGATTTTTCCGATTAGATGAGGCTGCAACATCTTTCGATGCTTTCTGTGGTTTTTTAGCTCCAATGACCAAGCCATCATTAGTACGTGGTTTGACATATGCTTGTAAGTTGGAAGTTGAAGTATTTTGAGTAGGCTTATTCACATTCTGTGGCTCAGAATAACCTCTCCGCTGTAAATACTCTGCAATCACATTTTTGCCAGCTTCCTGGCCTATGATATTCTGCACAAGAGAAGAATAACAAACAGTCAGCAGTGACAACAGCAGTGGCACACTTGATTTTGGATTTGCAAGCACGAACATCTCAGACAATTTACACGTGCACAAATTCTCTCAGGGTAGATTGGCACATTGACAACTTAAGTGGGAAGCTAATTAGGACCAACAACGAACCTGAAAGAAATCCAAGAAACACTAACCTAGAATGGCCAGTAGTGGAGGCTTAATTGAATTAAACAGTTAATCGCACATCTATTTCTTAATAGGTACAGTATCTGTGTGATCACTACTTCAAAAAGGCGTAATAAAATATCATGCTTCAGCAAGCTGTGGGTGCAAATTTCTAAAGTCTTTAAGTTGCATCCAGAAGGCTTTTATTCAAAGTCCAAGTTTCATACAGTGAAACTATATCCTAGTTTACCATAGCATAACTTGACCCCAGAGAATAAAATTATCCAAAAGTCAGATCATAAAATGCACCCGTATTGGGGTTAAGGCCTGAAAGACTAATCAGTAACATCAAAAACTGGTGTTTTGCTTTTCTTTTCCCAATGTGTGCTACTGAATTCAAGATTAGCATAAACATGTTATCATAAAACGGAATCAGAATGCATGGCATGATTGAACAACCTAACTCTTTTAACCATGCTAACTCAGTAGCACAAAGAACATCCTATGTAGTTAGCGAAGAGAAGTTTTCACCCTAATAGCCAAAATTGTGGTCCTATACCAAACTCCCAAACTGCCAATATCTAACAACAAAAGATTAAAGCTTTGAAGCACCACCAATAACGTATAATTCCATATAAAATCTCCAGGAAAACAACACCCCAAAAAAAATATGAAGCCAACTTCAAAAATCTAAACCAAAAACACAAAAGCAAGAAGACCTCCCCCCTCCCTCCTCCAAAGATGTGACCTTTTTGCATATATAACCAACTAATTTGCAAAGAAGAAAGAAATCCCAGATGATAAAATTCGCATATGAAACTAAATTCGTAGAATTCGTAGAGAGGAGAAGAAAAGAAGCAAAGTACATACATCAAGATACTCTTTAGCATCAAGAGGGGGGGCCATCTCACAATAGGAAACAAGCCCAGATATGATTTCAGCATCCAAATCAAGACCCGTTTCAATCTTCTTGCATAGCTCCAGCAATGCCTTCTCTAGCCACTGCCCTGCCGTTTCCATTCTGATGCTAACGGCGTATGCTTGCTTTGTTCAATACTCTGCCTCTTTCAGTCTTCCTTCCTTTTAAACCTGCAGTGGAAGGGTAGCAGTAATTGAAATTGACCCCTTCACAAATTAAAAGGGAAAAAAGAAAAGAAAAGAAACAGGAAAAAGGAAGGTCGTAATCCGGTAATCCGCACGCAAGAAGGATTTCGGATTAGCCAACAATTCGTGTGTTAAAAAAAAAAAGAAAGGAGTGGAACATGATTACATGAAGGTGTAATAATGCTACAAAAGAAAAAAAAAAGGAAAATGCTTTTCCACAATTTTTGTGTGTGTTATGTTGAGAATAATTGGAAAGGAAAGAGAATAAGTTTGTCAATATAATTATTAAATATTTTTGTATTTTTTTGAGGCTATTTGAGCTCCTTACTTTACTTTAGGAATCATTCTGGTTTTTGAATAATTTTTTTTTCATTTTCATGTCTAAGTAAATTAAATATTTGCTATAAAATAGCTATTATTCTATAGCTATTATGTCTGCACTAATAAATTCTTACTGTTATTTTTGAAAAAAAAAAAGTCTCCCATAACAATAAATCAATTATCGTATGTTAAAATCATAATAAGGAAAATGAGCTTAGTATCAGAGATAAATTCTTCACTAAATTTTGTATACTGATAAAATTTAGCACTCAAAAGCCAAAATTTAATAGAAATCGCTTTAGTTTCAAATATATTAAGAGGTAATTGACATGAGGTAAATTGGTAAATTGAGTTTATCTTTCAAAGTCATACTAAGCTGTTTTGGTTACCTATCAATTCATTTTGTACAATTTTCGTATTACATTTTAATTAAAAATTTTCTACTCTATAATATTGTAAATCCAACAAATGAGTAAGAATATGTAGTGGGGGGAAAAAAATAAAAAAAAGGGAGACAGGTGTTGACTGCTGACTTGCCACTGGCCTGCCGTTTGTAGTTTAAACCAATAGACCTCTATGCACGGTACAAAATCCTCATCTGTACAACCCCCTAATTCAAAGCCCTAGTTCTTCCCCTTTGTTTCTTCAATTAGTTCTGGTTCCTCCTTCCTCCAGCATAATCGAGCTATTCGAGTAATGTTACTTTCTCTCAAGTCTCAGGTAATTTCATATCAGTCTTGATATGTGGTGCATTATAAATTCAAAAATTGTTCTTTTGTTGTTTTATCCAAGGTTGCAATATGCTAAAGTTGCAAACTTTATGACATGAGGGTTATCAAGAAGTACAAAACAAGATTAAAAAGATCAAATTTGAGATGGGTTTTCATGGAAAGGTTGATTAGTGTTAGTTTAGTTTGGGAAGACTAATGAGTTCTTCTATACTTCCTAAACATGTAGTGGCTGTTGTAAGGCATCAAAAAGACCCCTTGAGGGCACTGGAGATGTTCAATTCTGTGAGAAAAGAAGATGGTTTTAAGCATAATTTGGTAACTTATAAATGCATCATTGAAAAGCTTGGTAATCATGGAAAATTTGAGGCCATGGAAGGTGTGATGGCAGATATGAGAGCGAATGTCGATAACCATCTAATGGAAGGGGCTTATGTTAGTGCCATTAGAAATTATGGTAAAAAGGGGTTGATCCAAGAGGCTGTTAATGTGTTTGAGAGGATGGATTTTTACAACTGTGAGCCCTCGGTTCTGTCGTATAATGCCATTATGAATATCTTGGTTGAGTATGGGTATTTTAATCAGGCCCATAAAGTGTATATGCGAATGAGAGATACAGGGGTTGAACCTGATGTTTATACGTTTACGATTAGGATGAAGTCGTTTTGTAGGACAAATAGGCCTGAAGTGGCTTTAAGGCTTCTAAGAAATATGCCTGGACAAGGTTGTTATGTTAATGCTGTTTCTTACTGTACTGTAATTGGTGGATTTTACGAATCAAGTTATCAGTTTGAGGCGTATGAATTGTTTGATGAGATGCTTCAGCTTGGAATTATTCCCAATGTTGAAACATTTAATAAGCTCATGCACATACTTTGTAAGAAGGGGGATATTCGACATAGTGAAAGGCTTCTCAATAAGGTGCTCAAGAGGGGTGTATCCCCCAATCTTTTTACGGTTAATATTGTTATTCAAGGCCTTTGTAAAAGGGGCTTGCTTGATGAGGCTGAGAGAAAGTTAGATAGTGTGACAAGAGAAGGTTTAGCTCCTGATGTTGTTACATTCAACACCCTTATCTCTGGCTTGTGTAAGAACTCAAAGGTTTTAAAAGCTGAGTCCTATTTGCATAAAATGGTGAATACTGGGTTTGAGCCTGATATTTTCACCTACAATACTCTCATTGATGGATTTTGCAAAATGGGCATGGTACCAAAAGCTGACAAAATTCTCAAAGATGCAGTTCATAGAGGATTCATGCCTGATGAGTTTACTTATTGCTCTCTCATTTATGGACTATGTGGTGATGGTGACACCGACAGGGCCATTGCTGTATTTGATGAAGCCAGGCGAAAAGTTATAAAGCCCAGTATAATTCTGTACAATACATTAATCAAGGGGTTGTCTCAACAGGGGATGATTCTGGAAGCATTGCATCTTATGAATGAAATGCCAGAGAAAGGCTGCAAGCCTGATATATGGACTTATAATTTGATTATAAATGGGTTGTGCAAAATGGGATGTGTATCGGACGCCATGAATATCATGAATGATGCAATCTCCAAAGGGTTTCTTCCTGACATTTTTACCTTCAACACTATTATAGATGGTTACTGCAAACAGTTAAAGATGGCTGATGCACTTGAGATTGTAAATACCATGTGGGAGCATTGCGTTACTCCTGATGTAATCACTTACAACACGCTGTTGGATTGCCTCTGTAAAACTTCAAGTCCCGACAATGTGATGGAATTATTCAAGTCAATGAAGGAGAAGGGTTGTGTTGCTAACATTATCACATTCAACATTGTTATTGAAAGCTTGTGCAAGTCTAGAAATCTCACTGGAGCTTTGGAAATGCTTCAAGAAATGGAAAACGCTGGTGTGTGTCCTGATGTTGTGAGTTTTGGGACATTACTTAATGGATTCTGTGAAGATGGGGACTTGGATGGAGCCTATGAGCTGTTCAGGAGAATGATAGAGCAATATAGTATATCCCATACAACTGCAACATACAATATTGTTATAAATGCATTCTGCAAGAATTTAAATATGGGCATGGCTGAAAAGCTATTCCGAGAGATGAGTGACAGAGACTGCCACCCAGATAACTTCACTTATCAGTGTATGATAGATGGTTTTTGCAAAATTGATGACACTGATTCTGGATTTTCTCTTCTCCATGAGGAGGTCAAGAGTGGATTCATTCCAGCAGTTAAAACCTTTGGACGAGTTTTAAATTGTCTGTGCTTGAAGCATAGACTTCGGGAAGCAGTTGATGTTATCTTCCTTATGGTACAAAAAGGTGTCGTTCCTGATATTGTGAACACAATTTTTGAGGCCGATAAAAAGTTTGTAGCAGCTCCTAAGATTGTTGTAGAAGACTTATTGAAGAAGGGCCATATTACTTACTATGCATATGAACTCTTGTATGATGCAATTAGAGATAAGAAGCTTTTGAAGAGAAAGCTACCGAGTAAAAGTTCACATGGTTCCAGAGACAACTTTTCTAAATCATTTGATGGGCTTTTTGATCAGAAGGAAGCAGTGCAGATATGAGGCACCCAATTCAGAGACTGTAGCTATCTCCAACAGTGATATGGGATGCTTAGTTCTACTGCCATCCGGTCGAAGTGACAATCAGACAATGGTAGCCTAATTTTATGAATATTGTTTTTACTTCCATCCTTTTTCTGCTGCATGATGGGCTCTGGTTCATGTTTCAGGGTGATTCAAGCACATGGTGCAAAGTCATCCAACTGAGAGATTATCTGCTCCTTTAGAATGGATAATAGGTAATAGCTCAGTCTCATAGGTTTATTTTCTAATTATTCATTTGGATGACTGCTGGCTATGATGCCAGTTGAAATCTTGCCACAGCATTGAATAAAACTGGACCTGTGAATCTTGACTGTGTTAGGTTAGTTCCCCATTGATGGCAGTACCTCTAAAACGGCACTCAATGATAATAATTATAATAAAAGGGATTAAAACACATGGAGGAGTAGCTTAGGCATCTGCTGCTTAAGTTTGATTTATGTAAACTGAAATGAAGAAAAGATACATTTAGTGGAGTTCTTGATTTTCTCTTTTACTCTCTCTGTGAGAGATTATCTGCTCCTTTAGCATGGATAATAGGTAATAGCTGTCTTATAGGTTTGTTTTCTAATTATTCATTTGGATGACTGCTGGCTATGATGCCAGTTGAAATCTTGCCACAGCATTGAATAAAAGTGGACCTGTGAATCTTTACTGTCTTAGATTAGTTCCCCATTGATGGTAGTACCTCTAAAATGGCACTCATTGATAATAATTATCATAAAAGAGAGTAAAATACATGGAGGAGTGGCTTAAGCATCTGCTGCTTAAGTTTAATTTATTTAAACAGAAAATGAAGAAAAGATACATTTAGTGGAGTTCTTGATTGAGTTTTTTCTCTGTTACTCCCTTTGTCTTGCTGAATTGTCATGTTTTCCTTTGTGCCCTGTCCCAAAATTTACGTGACTTACCAAATTTAGCAACAATTTTCTTGCTTTTTTTCCATTTAACCTCTTGTGGACTGGTAACAGTGACATTACGTCATTGTTGTGGGCCCTCTCCATGTCATTCACAC
>NW_020862884.1:28734-110966 GCF_003713205.1 Coffea eugenioides | reverse complement strand
GGGTTAGAGAAATAGCTAAGGTCGTACCTTAGCTATCGAGAAATTAAGGAAGGGTTGGTTGTTTATCGCGTGCATGACAACTATAACTAATCTATTGCTAAATGTTGGAATTATTTCTGCATCAATGATCAGTGCATGAACCATTTCTGATGTGTACCCTTGGCTAGAGTTTCTCTTAATTATTTCTTTAATCAATTATTTTCTGCAGTTAATTTATTTAGTTAGCATTTAATCCAAAGACCCCCCATATTTGGAACTTGAGAAGAAATTAAATTATCCCCAGTCCCTGTGGATTCGACCCTGCTTACCGTTATATACAGAATTTATATTTTTCTCGAGCAGGTATTTATTATTGCACAGGTCCGACACCTGTCACGTAAATACCACGAAGTTGAACAAAGAAAGAAAAGTTCCGGAATATAAACAAACTAATGAATAACCCACTTATCTTCTCGATTTTAAGAATTCTCTTATTTTATTTATTGTTTAGAAATGTCGTGATTTGAAGTGCCTTTTTTTTTTTTTTTTTGTAGGTGGACTCTATTAGAGAGATGGTATGTTTATTATTCATTTTAGTGTCTCGTGCCTACATTCGTTGCTTGTTTGGCTTTCACCTTTTCTCTACTTCATTAAGAATCTCAATGGTATGGAAATGACACAAAGGAATTCTCTATCGGCAAATTTGAGCATAAAGAAATCATTCAATAGAGTACCTCCTTAGACTTTCAAATTCTAACGTCATAGGTGTCAATTTAACCAAACTACCTCACAATTCTTTTAGCCTATCCTGCAAGGACAGACAGAAACTTATGACTGGTAAAATACTAGGAGAGGGCAAAGATATAAAAGTCTCAAACATAATTAAGTAGCCATTTCTTTAAGCATATTTTCACTATAATATTATTACAAAGCAAATATCTTAGGCAAGAAAAAATTGTTGCAAAATAACAATGAAAACGTAGAAAATAAGCCGTAGCACCTGCAAGAAGAAAGTAAATTCTTTAGAAAAAGATTAAGCAAACATTCTTATGCATTAGTACCTCAAAAGACATCCTTTTCATGCTACTTGACACACAATACTTGTTTGTTTATATTCGTTGGCTAAATATATCTAATACTAGCAATGAGTTAGCTTATAAACTATATAAGAGAAATTGCTCTTTCAAAATATAGAACAATAAACTTCCAACTTAGACAATAATATAATCGATAGCATATATATATAAAATTGAAGAATGAGTTAAAAGTGATTCAAAAAATTTATTCCAAATACGCTAAACGATATAAGCGGAGAGAAAGTGTGACATGACAAAATTGAGAAGGGAAAAAAAAAAAAAAGACAACAGAGATTGTACCTCCTATTCATTGGATGAGTTTTTCTGCCTCACAATGAAAAACAGAATGAGTTCAACTGCCAATAACATCTTGACCATAAAAATTTGAAAATACCTGTGGCTGCATAACTGATTGATCCTTTTACAGCAAATATTACTGCTGGTTCCTTGCTCGGAAGATCTGTTGATGGGTTCTGGGAGAAGCATTGCCAATCCAAAATCACCCACACGAGCAACAAGATCATTGTCAAGAAGAATGTTACATGGTTTAAGATCACAATGAACAATCTCTGCTTCACAGTGGTTGTGAAGATACTGCAATGCTGAAGCCACATCAATTGCAATGTTCAGCTTCTGAGAAAGATTAAGGCGTCTTGAGTTTGTTGCCAGATTGGTTGTCTATGCAGGATGCAACCACAAGTCCAGATTTCCATTTTCCATAAACTCATAGGCTAGAGCTTTGAATTCATCACCCTTGGAATCAATACTGGTGTAAAACACATGTTTTTTATTCATTTTTTTTTAAATTTAAGTGGTAATTTCCTTCGGATAAAAAAAAGTAAAAAGATTAAAGGGTTAATTGGGGGTTAGGAAGGAGATAAGATAGGATAAGAGTTCACAACCAATTAAAACTCTTATCTAAACCACCAGGTAGTGGGTTGTATTAGGGATCTAAAATATCTGTCTAAGAGTTTAAAGAAATAATGATACTCTTATTTCTCATTATCGTCATTTCCTTAGAACTAGAGCTGGCAGAAGACGTTACTGTCAATCAAACAAACAACTAGGCACCTAGACCTGTAAGTTCCAAACTCACATTAAAAATTTTCTGTTAAATCTTTTTAGTTTCATAAATTTTAAAGATTTTACGAGTATGTATATTACGTTATATATATATATATATATATATATATATATATGCTTGTATGAGAGATTTAGAGGTATTTCGCGAATTATGCGCTTTCCAATGGGATTAATCTGAAATGCCGGTTTAAAGGTCATCTTACCAAGTCAAAAAAGATGTACCGTGCAATGTCTTAAATCTTAATGACTATGGCCCATTGTTTAGACCTGCTTGTACAAGAAGTGAATTCCGTAGTTGATAGTTGCTGTTTTAATGTTGATGTCTTAAATCTTAGATCTTAATGACCATGGTATTTTAAACTTTAGTACTGCTATAGAATAGTGTTTTTTCGACCAGTTTTTTGACATCCAACTTGCAAAGATGAAAAGTTGCTACCATTAAATTTTAAGGGTACTAAGGATTTTAAATGACAGCCACGAAACCGATCTAACATGCTAGAATTTTCAAACCTAGATTATCCATGAAATTTGTTTGTTGAAAAAGAAAAAGATTACCCCTGAAATTGGTTAGATAAAAAAAATTAATAGAGGAATTCAAAAAGTCAAATGCAGTTAAGAAAAATTGTTTTTTTTCATATCACACCCTTTTTTCATCAATTTTGACGTTGACTGCAACATTAGTTGTACCATCGTTGTTGTTTTGGTTGAGAATAATTCTTTTAGTTGGGACTTTTTTTTGGATATAGGGGTTTAATTTCCTTTGGATACGTTTTGTAGCGGATGATTATGTGGATATTGGTCTTCAACGATGGATATACAGAGATATGCATATTATTGATTCCGGTGTAAGACTTGGCCTAAACTATTGATTGTATGGTGCAGCGATGGTGGTACCTTTTGGATGGTAGTAGAGAAGGAAATGAAAAAAATGTAAGAACAAAGGAAGAAAAAGAAAATACATTTAATTTTTAAGAGGTTTTAAGGGTTTTTGAATTGACATTTATGTACCAATACATCTGGTTAATTTTAGTTAAAATGATAAGTTAACGGAATATGGGAATTATTCTATTAATTTTGAGCATTCCATCAAGAATTGTATTTAAGCAGGACGAAATTTACAATTTAAAGAGTAAAGCGTAGTTTAAGGATGAAAATGGTAGTCGGTGCGAAGAGTGCAAAGTGCAATTAACACAAGTAAAAGCTAAAATAATGGTGTTATTTTAAATAAATTGAAAATGGGATTGTTTAATGAACAAATCATTAATGGTATATAGACAAGCAGGGTTTCAGACGCTTGCAAAGTTTGATATTTAAATTCAAATTGAAATAGCGTGGCACACATCCAAACTCGTAAATATATACATTAGAGGTGCAAAAAAGATTAAGCCTTAATGATATTATCAAAGCAACAAAGTGTAGCTTCATATAAGTCGGTATTTCACTTTGCTTCATGAACTAATTATGTAAAAACATTCCCTCAGAAACTCCGTTTGGTTAATTAGCCTGTTTTTGGCACCAGTGTTTTTGAAAAATTATACTGTAATAGGAGTTTTTAGAGTATTATTTGGGATATTTTTAGAAAATATTTTTTGGAATATTAGAGTAGTAGGGTTTTTAAATATATTTTTCGAATATTTTTTAAACATTAAAAAAAATTTAGACTATTTTTGGAGTACTTTAGAGTACTTTTTAAAAATTCTTTATATAGTATTTGAAAAAATTGTTTTTTTGAAAGAACTTTTTGTCAAATACTTTACACTCTGCCCCCTATACACTTTTTTGCTTTCCTTTTTCCCTGCTTAATGGAGAGTCTGTTATTACTACATGGTAGAATGTTCCAACTTGAACTTTACCCAATTTGTGCTTCTCAAGAATTTTGACCCTAAGTTGGGCTGCAGAGCCAGGGACCCGACTTGCCACATGCATAAAATTGTTCACTCAAAAATCCTTTCCCTTCTGATTTTTTTTTTCTTTGGCAGAGTCTCAGATTATTTAACATTTTTTCTTTTCTTATTCATTTCTCCTTCCCCCTACTTCCTTCTTCTAAACTTTTCTTTCAACCCGATTATGCCTTAGGTTTACTTTACTAGGCCCTCACTTAAACATTTTACGTTCAAAATCATTCAAGATATGGCATAAAAGTATGCAACCCCACCATTGGAAAGATCCACAGCTTTAGAGCGCAAGGTGACTTAATTTGAGCAATTACATTGGATATGGGTAATAAGCGCGAACATATGAAATTTATTGTACAAACTGATCCTCACCTTTTATCCCCTTATGTTGTTCTCATAGTAACCGAAATTTCATATAGTAGCAAAATCAAAATTCAAAGAAAGTGGGAGCAAGACTATGCATTGTAAGTATAATGTGTTGCATATTATTCAAGCATAATATGGAAGCATTAAGATGTTCAAGCAGAATTGAACCAATTGACTGCCTCCCAGAACATCCAATTCTTATAAAGAAGAGCATCCATTTATTTTTATTTTCAAATAAAAAGCCGAAGGTGTCTTCTTCATTAGCTCACCCCATTAACAACTTCAGCTTGGAGATTCAGACCTGTAAGCAGCTGCAAATCAAGAATTCATGCATTAGTATGAGAAGCCATCTTTTTCCATGCTTGTAACTTGTAAGCACAACACATAGCTTTTGCCTTTTTTTTTTTGGTTTGGACTAGAATAGATTTTGACTGGTAGAACGAGCTGGCTTGCAAGCCTAGGTCAAGAATAAAATTCTTTACCTAATATAGAAAAAATGGACTTCAACTTGCGGGCTGTATTAAATTCTTGTGTATACCTGTAGATATTAAGCTTCAAGATTTTCTTGATGCACCCTGACACCAAGGAAAACATCTTTAATGAGATGTAATTTTCTGACAACTTCATTCATATGCATCCTATCATTTGGTAATCTTGCAGAGCACTTGAGTCCAATTTTCAATAGGGAAATAATGCACTCTATCTCTCTTCCACCATAAATAGTTTCCCCTCCAGGAGTCATATTTCTGTTTTCATCTCCTTCAAGAAGAAGCAACGGGTCCACTATCTCAGAAACTCGTTCATGCAAAGCCCCATTAACATAGTTATGTAGATCAAGGTCACCCACGAATATATCATCTGTTGGCCTCCTTCCTGTAATCATCTCTAGCAAAAGAATGCCGTAGCTGTAGACATCCCCCTGAGTTGATGCCGCAAGACCCATTCCATACTCTGAGATTTTGTTTCTAGACAAATTATTATTGGGTAGTAAAAGAAAAGCTATAAAAAAAAACTAAGTGATTAAAATTAATCAAATGTTGGATTGGGGCATAATGGACCTTCTTTTAGAACGAAATGACTTAATTAAAATTAGCTACTATGCATCGGTGATTAGAGATCTCATAGTCATTATAACCAAAAATTAAAAAGAATTAAATAACATGTTGACCATAAAAAGGTTGTAAATTATAATTACCTGGAGCTGCATAACCGATTGATCCTTTTATGGCAATGGTACTGCTGGTTCTTTGTTCGGAAGAAGTGTTGACGGGTTTTGGGAGAAGCCTTGCCAATCCAAAATCACCCACATGAGCAACAAGATCATTGTCAAGAAGAATATTACTTGGTTTTAGATCACAGTGAACAATCTCAGCTTCGCAGTGGTCGTGAAGATACTGCAATGCTGAAGCTACATCGATTGCAATATTTAGCTTCCGAGAAAGATTAAGACTTCTTGAGCTTGTTGCCTGATCAGTTGTCCCTGAAGGATGCAGCCACAGGTCCAGATTTCCATTTTCCATGAACTCATAGACTAGAGCTTTGAATTCATCACCCCTGGAATCAATACTGGAGCAATAACTCACGATAGAAACGAGGTTTCTATGGCGAATATTTCTCAATGCTTTGCACTCAGCCTTAAAACTTTTCGAAGCTCCGTTCTTTTGAAGATCAAGAACTTTGACTGCTACAAGCTTGTTGCCATGTTTTTCTAGCCTTCCTTTGTAGACAGCTCCAAAATTTCCTGAACCAATTAAGTTTTCTGGTGAAAATCCAGAAGTTGCACGAAGAAGTTCATGGTAAGAAAGCCGCAAGAGCTCATCGATTCTTGGGGGCATGCTAGAGAATCCTGCCACCATTCTTCTTTCTCCTTTATGATATACCAAGAAATATAACAACATTGCACCGAGAACCAGAAGTGTTGTTGGTAAAACAATGGACAGCAATATGACAACCCCAATTCCTCTGTTTTTCCCCTTAATCACTGGGCAAGGAGGGAACCCCAATTCTGGAATGCCTCCACAGAGTTTGTTGTTGTCGGTCAATGATATTTGACTTGCATTACTGAAAATTCCAGTGTTTGGTATCTCGCCCTCGATGTCGTTGCAGGAAAGGTTTAAATACCTCAAATATTGAAGCTTCTCAAGTTCTCTGGGTATTGGACCGGTCAAGTTATTACTTGAAAGGTCTAATTTCTGGATGCTCTTCCAAGAAGCCAAATTTGGTGGAATTGTTCCTTGGAAAAAATTGGCTTCCATATAAAGATTCTCCAGCTCTGAACAGTCAGCAAGTGAGATGGGTATAGCTCCAGCAAGTTGGTTGTGGGAAACCGAGAAATTCACCAAATGTACAAGCTTCCCAACTTCAGGAGGTAGAGAACCAGTGAAAGAATTTTCACTTAATACCATAGCAATCAGTGATGAGTGCGTCTCCAGAAAATGTGGTGATATAATTCCAGTGAAGTTGTTTTGAGATATATCCAGATATTGCAAATTTTGACAGTTCATAAGAACATTGTCAAATATATTGCCCCCTTCAAACTGGTTGGTTGACAAGTCCAGCTCGGATAGACCGGTGGCGTTACATAGGGTGGGGACTATCTGCCCTGACAACTCATTTTGGCTTAGACTGAGAAGTTGCAAATTTTGTAATTTGCCAAAATCTCTTGGAATGACCCCTGAAAGATAGTTTTCTTCAAGGCCAAGTCGAATTAGGTTGACAAAGTTTCCAAATCCTTGTGGAATGGTTCCTGACAGTTGGTTATCTCCCAAGTACAATGTAGTGAGTTGATTTGAGAGATTGGCCACGACTTTAGGTATATTACCTCCAAAATTATTGTAACTCAATGAAAAAGTGCTTAGATCACTGCAGTTGGTCACTGATGCAATAAAATCTAAGTCTCCAGTTGAATTACCGCCGAAGAGGTTTCTTTCAAGATTTAATAATTTAAGTTGTGTCAGATCTCCTAAATTAGTTGGAACTTGGCCTGCAAACTTATTGCTGGAAAGATCAAGTACCTCCAGCCCAGAAGCATTGGTGATTGAAATTGGAAAGTTTCCAGAGAACTCATTTATCCCAAGAAATAATTCTCCCAGATTTGGTAGGGTGAGACCCATGTTAATTGGGAGATTGCCATGAAAGTAATTGTCGGCTACTGAAATGATCATAACAGCTGAACTATTAAAGATGGAGGCAGGGATTATACCAGAGAGTTTATTTGCTCCAAGAAATAATTGAGCTAACCTTCTTAAGAGCCCCATCTCCATAGGCAGCTTTCCCTCCAGGTTGTTGAAGTCGAGAGCGAGCCCAATCACTGACGATAAGTTACCAATGGAGGAGGGAATCTCTCCTGTCAAATTGTTTGTGCGAAGGCTAAAATATTCAAGCTTCTGCAGACTGCTTAGCTGATCAATCGGAATTTTCCCTTCTAGCTTGTTGTCATGTATGCTAATATTTATCAACTCTGAGCAGTAGCTCAGGTTTGCTGGGATTTTTCCTCCGAGTGCGTTATTTGACAGGTTCAAGACTCTTAGCCTGAAGAGGCGACCAAATTCTTGGGGAATCTCACCATGGAATTGATTCTCCCCAAGTTGGATGAACCTCATGAAGCTTAGATTTCCGACCTGAGGAGAAATGGGTCCAGACAACTGCTTATGCCGTAGAGTCAAGGCTATCACCCTTTGATGTCGAGTACCACATGTGACTCCTTCCCACTGGCAATGGTGTTGTGAATGGTTCCAGGAGTTCAGCACTCCAGACGGGTCATTGTATATCTGCTTCTTGAATTCAAGCAGAGCAAGACGATCAGTTTCATTTTTAAATTGTTTAGAAGCTGAAACATGGCTTACTGAAAAGATCATGGCAACTAAGAGAAGGAGAAATATGTTCGCTAATGTTGATGATGAGCGAAATCCCCACATGGTATTGGGAACTTCCATGAGCTGTTGGATGCGAAGATGGAATAATTTGCAACAAATTGATGATTGAATGATAAAAGTTTCTGCGGCATGGGAACAATGTTTTGAGCTGTTATAGAATCTTGTGGTCCTGCTTATAGAACCCACACAATTGGAACTAATGGGACTTAATTTTAGCGGAAAATGAGTTAAACCTCGTTGTCAGAACTTAATACAGAAGCCTTCCACCAACTTGCAATTTACGCATATCATGACCCAAGTACTGATGCTAATACTTTTCAAACAGTGAAAGCTGGGATTAATGTGATAATCTACCAGAGATGATGATTAACAGGAAGCCTTTTTTGGTGTGGAGTACTTGATCTTCCCAATTAACACAAACCACAAGAATCTGTCAGTTGGCTTATGCGAGTTCTGTTCAAACCTTGGCTTAGCAACGAGACCAAGTCGTGAATCACTTGTTCACGCTGCCATTTCTTCTGCCTATGCATTTACTTCTCTATTTATATTTTTTTTGTTCATTTTTTATTTTTTCCTTTTAATTGAACAATAAAGTCCATGTAACCAGTTAAAACTTAGAATTAATAACAAAGTTCTTTTCATTTTCTTTTTCTTTTTTTTTTGTTCATCAATAAAGAAAGGGTCAGTTTGTATTCAAAATCCTACTGTTTTAAATCTTGAAACATGCATTAATGATCCACTATATCTAGGGGTGGGCGCGGGTCGGGTATCCGTCTATTCACCCTTTGACTAACTTGACCCGCACCTTGCGGGTCACCTATTTTCTGACCCTTATCCGTCCCGCATATCAACGGGTACTCGATTATAGGGTACCCGCTGAGATGGGGTCGGGTCAGCGGGTACCCGTTCCGTCCCATTTATCATTTAATTTTTTTTAAAAAAATTATTTATATCAATTTAATTTTATATTTTACACATTCATCTAAGATTTAATAAATTTGTTTTCTAAAAAAAGGTTTCCACCAAGAAACAAGCATGTGAAGAGAATATAAGATAAAGGAAAAAAAATTAAAAGAATTCAAAATCAATAAAAGTTTAAAATAAGTAGCACAATTTTTAATATATATATTCCATATTAATTAAACTTTTTTCTATAAAATATAAGATCATGGCCTCTACAAATGAATCTTGTAAATAAACTATAGTCTCTCATATTTGTAATGCAATTTGTTCAATAAAATTACTTGTTTAGTTCTAACTTATTATTTTATAGTGTGTGTATAAAAATAAAAAATATATATATGCGGGGCGGATCGGGTACCCGCGGGTTTTTAATTATGTGATCCTAACCCGCCTCGCATCTTAGCGGGTATCTGACCCTCTTTTGACCCGATCAAATAATAAAAATCGGATATCCTAATTTTCGGATCGAATCGAATCGGATATGATGGATTTTCGGGTTAGCGGATAATTTTGCCCACCTGTCTAAATCATAAGCTCATTCTCATTTAGCAAACAACTCCGCACTCTGCAGTAAACTCAAAGCAGAAATTTTTCCAAGTAACGTATCACTGCTAGACAGGTTTTTTTTTTTTTTTTCAGAATTTTGATGTATTTTTACAGGTTATGACCCTTTTCCCCGATGATGATGGTAATAACCCTGCAATGAAGCCAAACATAGTAGTATTTGGTCACAAGTTCTTCACATGTTTGTGTTGTGGAGCAGCTGTAAATCACAAGATAATTTTTAAATCGAGTTATCCCAGAAGAAAATTTAGTACTGCTTTTACAGCAGGTAAAACAGATAGAAAAGGAACGCTCCAATTCAAGTATTAGCTGTCAGTTACCATACCGCAAGAGAATTCTGGTTTGTAAAGGTTGCAAATGATCAAAACATTTATGTATTTTGTGCCTAAAAAATCATAACACATTGAACAGCACTACCCAACAACAATAATTGGTGAAGACTATCATTTATGGTAGCATATATGGTTGACTAAGGCAGCCTGGTAACACATGGCCCGCAGCTGCTCGATCATCTTTCTTCCTCATGCACAAATTCTTTCTCATAACAATTAGAAATTCATGGAATATTCATTATGATCGTGATTAGTGCAATTATTCATTGTGTACTGTTGATTAATCATTTTCAGGTACAGAAGATCTGATAGGGTGCGATTTTGTCATTTATTTTATTATTAATTTTCCCTATTACCTGACCTGATATGGATTAATTATTAGATTCTACTCACTTTTCGTAGTTTACATGTATTTCAGGGAGTAGAACGAAAATACGATAACAAGTGCCAATTTGTGGGGAAAAGGGGCCCAAGTCACAGAGCTTAGCCCAAGGGCAGTGTTGGCAAAGAAAAAAAAGATCTCCTGCCCTTTATTTTGGAAGGGCTAACCGAAAGGGAGCTTCTTATTCCTCCGGAGTCCTCTCCGCAAGGGAGGGCGCCGCACAGAGCCGCCGCACAGCAGGGAGCTGGCTTCCCTCTTAGTTTTTCCATTTTTATAGTTTAGCTTTTCCTTTGACCGTTTGGTCTCCTTCGTCTTGTAGTGGAGAGCTTTTGACTTTTCCTTGGAATCTTTTGTGGCTACCTCCTACGTGAGTCAGGAGCACTGAAGACTAAATCATCCATTGTTACTTTACTTTGCTTTATTCCTTCGAGTGAATTGCATTTCCCAATTTCGGAGTTGATGGCCGCGACTCTTGTTTCAATTTTGTGTGGATTTTGTTCATCAATTATGAACTAATTCCCTCACTCTAGTCAAGGAACAACGAAGGCTCTGGGTCGCCTAAAATTTGTGAGATCGATTTAATTTTATCTTTTTCTTTCATTTATTGGTATCCGCATATTTCTTGGTTGCTATGTTTATGGTTATTTAATTAATTGATTGTCTTGGATCCAGATAATTAGTTGATTGGATAATCTATTGTCAATTAGGGCATTAAATCCGTAATTGTTTAATTGCTCTAAAATAGTGGCAACTGGCATAATTAGACTTGTGTCAGGGGAATACGCGGGCTAATCTAAAATAACCCTGGTAGTGCGTTATTTGATTAGAATAGGGCTCCTCTCATACGTAAGGCAATTGGAGAATTAAATTCTACGGGCGTACCTAGGATTATTTCTCAATTAGAGCAGTGATTAACGGGCGTACCTTAATCATCGACACAGTAAGGAGGGGTTGACTGTCATCGCTTGTTTGGCAGTTATAACCTATTTATTAGTAAATAATTGGGATTGCCTTTGCTTATCGATGATCAATTAGGTGAACCATTGCTGAAGTTATTCCTTGGCTAGATCCTTAATTATCACTCATTAGATTTTAGTAATTTGTTATTTAATTTTTAGTAGTTTCTTAGATTTTATTTGAATTTCTCTGATTGTCACCTTCTGCACAAAAACACCCCCCTTGTCACTGTGAACTTGAAAAGAAATAATTACTCCCAGTCCCTGTGGATTCGACCCTGCTCACCGCTATCTACAGAAATCACTTTTAGTTTGAGCAGGTTTTATTATTGCACAGGCTTCGACAACCTGTCAATTTTTGGCGCCGTTGCCGGGGACTGGCGCTAGTTATTTGTTTCTTTTTCAATTCATCTTGTTTACATTTTTTTTATTTAGTTTATGGCTTCTTACACTCCGTATTTTGGTGATATACTGGATTTTATTTCCGGGGAAGGCAATGAGGCTAGTTTTTTTGTGAGGTCTGCATATGCAGAGGCACTAAACTCTGTTAGAGAAAGAATGGCTGCTGCAACCTGTGAAATTTGTTATGCCAGGGATCATTCAACCGGTATGTGCCCCGAATATCAAGACTACCTGAGTGACTATCTCAAAAAAAAATTTGGAGATTCTTCACCTCGATCTCAAACGTGGTATGACCCTTATTCAAACCGGTATGATCAAGGATGGTGGGATAACTCTAACGTTAATTATGAAGAGGGGCCAATGAGTTTTCAGCTGCAAGAGTCTCAACAATCGTCATTCATGTCAGACTTGCCCTCACAGACCATCAATGACTCTAAGAAAGGTGAGAGTGCAATTATCCTGACAAGTGATATGGAACTGCAAGAGTCTCAAGAAGGAGGATCCAAAGATACAGTTGAAAAGGAAGTTGAAGCGGAAGACATGAGACTCCAACATCAAATTATTCAAGTGAATGAATCCAGTGAACAATTTCCAAATGCGGTGACATCTTCTCCACTCCTTAATCAATATTTTCCTAATTCCTCTTCTTCAATTCCTGTTACTGAAATTGATTTTATTATACCAGAAAATTTGAAATTTCATGACAGGAATAAGTTAAGAGTGGCAATGGAAAAATATCTTGAACCGATGAATGCGTGTGGTGGAGGAGTGAGTGGAGAATGCAGATCATTGTTGACTCGTTTAGCGCCATTTACTAGTCCATGGAAGCCCGTAACTCGTGTGCTCAAAGATTACTCCATCTATGAGGGTTACCAGGATCATATTGAAGATGAAGCATTGAAACGAGCCACAAGATTTTATCCCCCGTGAACAAGCATAGCATGTCTAGCCAAAGACATTAAAGAAAGGCGCTCATTGGGA
The DNA here is from genome assembly GCF_003713205.1 of Coffea eugenioides. Taxonomy (NCBI): domain Eukaryota; kingdom Viridiplantae; phylum Streptophyta; class Magnoliopsida; order Gentianales; family Rubiaceae; genus Coffea; species Coffea eugenioides. The sequence goes on along the minus strand of NW_020862884.1, from coordinate 98,112 downwards.
GGCAACCCAATTGTTTCTTTTAATTGCTTGATTGGTTTCGTGTCATAGTTTAAATCTGCTTTCCTTGAATTTGACTGATTTTGGGTGTTAATTTTCGTTTTTGCTGATTTATAGGTGCCCTTCAGTCATGACGCGCCCGCGTGGTGATGTGCAGGGAGCTCACGATCAGAAATTTCTGAAACTTCTGGGAGCTCTCCTGCCCTCTTGACGTGCCCGCGTGGGGACGTGCAGGAAGCTCACGATCAGAAATTCTGAAACTTCTGAGAGCTTTCTTGCCCTCATGACGTGCCCGCGTCACGTTCGCGGGAAAGGTAAGGATTCAAAAAAAAAAAAAAAAGAACAAAGAACAAAGAAAATTTTTCTTATCAACGTAGCTTTAGTTTCCAAAATTCAAAAAAAAAAAAATTTAAAAAAAATTGATTTCCGTAGAAAAAAAATTTTCTTTTCCTTCTTTTCTTTCTTTCTTTTTTTTCTTTCTTTCTTCTTCTTCTTTCTTCTTTCTTCTTTCTTCCTCCCCTGCTCCTTCTCTGTTGCCCGCCGCCCACTTGCGCCGCAACCCCCATCACGCAGCAGCCTACCGCCGCAGCTCTCCCATCTCTCTTCTCTCTGGTCCACCGCCGCCACTCAGCGGACCTCCACCAGCCCCCATCGCCGCCCGCCAGACAGTGCCGTCCACCACATCGCCTCCACTGTCCGCAACCAGCCGCCGCCCGCGACCCCAGCGCTCCACCAGAGCGCGGCTCTCCGTCGCCAGTCGCGGCCCACCTTGCGCGCTCCACCGCCATCTTCACCTCCATAGCGCGCCGCTCGCTCCTGCTCCACCGTTGACCGCCGCTGTTTTCATCGACACCGCCGCAACCCCTCACGCGATTCCGGCACAACTGACACCCACTACTGTCCCATTTCGTCTGGCTACTACCTACGGTGGAGGTAATTGGAAGTTGCCCCCCCTAATTTCTTCATTTCGTTCGGTTGGCCACCTGGTTAACTGCTGAGGTTTTGTGATTGGGTTGTAATTGTTCAATTTCTGAAATGCTGTCACTGGTATGCCATATTATTGGGGCCCTTGTTACGATTTGACTACATTGGGTGGGCTGGTGTTGTGAAATTTTCTTTTGCTAATTAGGACGGCAGCTCTGCCTGTGTTTTGATTGTTGAAATTCTCAATTGTTGGCATTGATAGTTGTTATTTTGGTTTATCGGTGGCCGGCTAGTGGTAGTGTGTGATTTCTTTTCCACAGTTTACTACACCAGTGGTACTGGTGAGGTAATTGGACCTCAATTGCATACTTCTATTTAGTTGACCAAGTGATCATTGTCCAATCCCTGAGCTGTTATCATTGAAATTAATAATTTTGAGTTGCGACTTTTATTGGCCAACTGGAGCCATTTGTTGGGATTTTGGGTGAGCTGAAATACTGCAACTGTCTAGTGACATTTGGGCGATTTGATTCTGCTTTTGCATGTTGAATTGGAATATCTGGCCGCTTGTTTTACTTGTGAGATTGGTAGCATTTATTAATTATGGAAGACATCCTGGTGATTGGTTAATATTGCTATTTTGGGACCATTGTTTGTGACCTCAGCGGCCGGGGTTCCCAACTGGTGGATTAGTACATACTTGGGGCTATTGCTTTACTACTGCTTTGATCTGCTATAGCATTTGTTGAAATTTCTGGAGATATTTGTTGAAATTTTAGAATGCATTTGTTGAGAGTATGGATGGCCCGAGTTTGCTTGTTGACTGACTGATTTGGGTAGCCCCTGTGCTTATTGACGTGACCTTGCTAGTTTCTAGTTGTTGATAATAATTGCTGGTTGTTAGTTTTGGAGTGCAACTGTTGCTTTGTTGACCATATTTGGGCTTGGGTGGCCCGTGTTTGCTTTTAATTGTTGAGTTGGGGAACACCGGTGACTATGAATGTGCGTTGGTGATTGCTATCTTTGTTGGATATTCTGTCTTTTGTTGTTTGGGGTGATAATTGGCGTCAATGGTGAGTGGCAGGTTCACAACGTAGATGAACGAATGACGAACATCACCCGCCAAGTGGCAAGGATGTCTCAGAGCTCGGCTTCCTTCCACTGTTCCCTCCTATCCTTTGGCCACTCGTGAGGGAAGTTTCGTTGCCCTCTTCGCTTTAATTGCTTTAATCCCTCCATTGAGGACAATGTAGGATCTAGGTGTGGGGGGGACAGCTATACTAGTTCTTTATTTTTAGTTTGTTATTTGTCCACCTCTCGTTCATTTTTTTTTTCTTTTTAGTGATTGGCTCGTAAGTGCATGCCAAGGTTTGATGTTGGATTATTGTCTCTGTTTCTACTATTGCCAATTTTAATAATAAAAGGGTATCAAGTTAATGTGGTTGAATTCAAGAACATCTCTTTGGTGAATATCAATAATTGTTTTACTCTTATAATTTTTGGTTAACTTTCTTAGGCATAGGGAATGATTGTTGGCATTTTTAGTGAATTGGTCCGGTTATTAACTTTAGTTCTCCATGTTTGAAAATAAGGCTAGCTGATGCAAGTTTTCTTTTGGTTCTTGTGTTATATTGAGTTTTTGTGATTTTTAGCTATGAATAAACTTGACTGTACTCCGCTATTAGTTACTACTGAGTAACCGGGGATCTGCACCTAAAAGTGTCGATTCTCGCGTCAAAAGGTAGTAATTCCTATGAGTACGTGGTCACGTGGCGATAGAAGCTGAGTAACCGGGCTCCTTCATCTGGCCAATGTTAGAGTTCGCGTCAAAAGGCTCAAATGGCTAGCGACTAAGTCTTTTGTTACTATTGAAAAAAAAAAGAGAGAGAAAAGTAGAAAAAATGTGAAAAAAAGTGAAGGTTGTGTTAGTGTGTACTAAAAGTCAGCTTGCCGAATTATGGCTTGCCGAATTATGGATTTAATGTTGAGATTTTGGTTAATAGTTGGACCATTTGCTGATAAATGTTATGCGTTATTCCTTTTTCTTAGATTAGTTAACATGAAATTAGAAGAGTTTGTGGTTTAGAAGCTAACCGGAGTGATGTTTCTTGGACTTGACCATTGATGCTTGATATATATGTTTTTCTTGGTATCTTGGCAATTTGTTGGATAGAGCAATAGCCACTATCAAATATTGGTGCTTGTTTACTTTTCTTATGCTTGAGGACAAGCATGGTTTAGGTGTGGGGGAAATTGATAGGTTGCAATTTGATAGTTAATTTTATTATTAATTTTCCCTATTACTTAACCCAATGTGAATTAATTATTAGATTCTACTCACTTTTCGTAATTTGCATTTATTTCAGGGAGTAGAACAAAAATATCACAATCAAGGCCAATTTGACAGTTATCAAGAAAGAGTTCAAGTAGCAGGCATCTAGGGACATTTTTGGAATATCAAACCACAACCCTTCTTGGTAATTGGCCCGCAGACAGCATTAAAAGGGGGAGGCCGAAGTCTTCTTGGTCTCTCGAATTTTCCTCCTCTCGGAGGAGAGCCGCCGCACAATGGCGAGGCATTAGAGTAGAATGCTTCAGAGAGGAAAGGATGGCTGGCTTTGCTTAGTCTTTCGTCTGTAGCTTAGGAGCTTTATTGTTGACTTTTCCTGGAGCTTTGCTTTTTACTTTCCTTACGCATGGCAGGATAGCTTAGCTTACTCCTTCAAACGAATTGAACTTGGGCATTTGCCCAATTGATGGCTGCGTCTCCCTCTGCAATTCTGTTTGGGCTTTGTTCTGCAAACATGAACTAAATCCCTTTGTCTAGTCAAGGGACAACGGATGCTTTGGGTCGCCTAAACTTGTGAGATCGATTTAATTTTATCTTTTCTTTTTATTCATTGGTATTCGCATATTCCCTGGTTGCAGTGCTTATGGTTGTTTAATTAATTGATTGTCTTGGATCCAGATAATTAGTTGATTGGGTAATCTATTGTCAATTAGGGCATTAAATCCGTAATTGTTTAATTGCTCTAAAATAGTGACAACTGGCATGATTAGGTTTGTGTCAGGGGAATACGCGGGCTAATCTAAAATAACCCTGGTAGTGCGTTATTTGGTTAGAATAGGGCTCCTCTAATACGTAAGGCAATTGGGGAATTAAATTCTACGGGCGTACCTAGGATTATTTCTCAATTAGAGCAGTGGTTAACGGGCGTACCTTGATCACCGACACAGTAAGGAGGGGTTGACTGCCATCGCTTGTTTGGTAGTTATAACCTATTTATTAGTAAATAATTGGAATTGCCTTTGCTTATCGATGATCAATTGGGTGAACCATTGCTGAAGTTATTTCTTGGCTAGATCCTTAATTATCACTCATTCGATTTCAGTAATTTGTTATTTAATTTTTAGTAGTTTTTTAGATTTTAGTTGAATTTCTTTGATTGTCACATTCTGCACAAAAACACCCCCTTGTCACTGTGAATTTGAAAAGAAATAATTACTCCCAGTCCCAGTGGATTCGACCCTGCTTACCACTATCTACAGAAATTATTTTTAGCTGAGCAGGTTTTTATTATTGCACAAGCTGACGACCTGTCAAGGCAAGTTACCAAATTTGCAAGGATTGCGTCTAGACTATAATGACTTGTCAGGACAGTTAGTCTCTACCCTATGCAACAACACCAATCTATTCTATCTGGACTTATCATTTAACCAGTTTGAAGGGGGCAATATATTTGACAATGTTCTTATGAACTGTCAAAATTTGCAAAATCTGGATATATCTCACAACAACTTCACTGGAATTATATCACCACATTTTCTGCAGATGCACTCATCACTGATGCACATCAAAATAAATGAAAATTCGTTTAGTGGTTCTCTGCCTCCTGAAGTTGGAAAGCTTATACATTTGGTGGATTTCAATGTTTCCCACAATCAATTTGCTGGAGATATACCCATCTCACTTGCTGATTGCTCAAATCTGGAGAATCTTTTTATGCAGGCCAATTTTTTCCAAGGAACAATTCCACCAAATTTGGCTTCTTGGAAGAGCATCCAGCAATTAGACCTTTCAAGTAACAATTTGACTGGACCAATACCAAAGGAACTTGAGAAGCTTCAATATTTGAGGTACTTAAACCTTTCCTACAACGACATCGAGGGCGAGATACCAAACACAGGGATTTTCAGCAATGCAAGCCAGATATCATTGATTGGCAACAACAAACTCTGTGGAGGCGTTCCAGAATTGGAGTTCCCTCCTTGCCCAGTGATTAAGGGGAAAAACGGAGGAAAGCTGAAGGTTGTCATATTGCTGTCCATTGTTGTACCGGCAACGCTTCTGGTTCTTCTGACAGTGTTATATTTCTTGGTATATCGAAAAAGAGAAAGAAGACCGGTGGCCGGATTCTCTAGCATGCCTGCAAGAGTCGATAAGCTCTTGCGAATTTCTTACCATGAACTTCATCAGGCAACTTCAGGATTTTCTCCAGAAAACTTAATTGGTTCAGGAAATTTTGGAGCTGTCTACAAAGGAAGGCTAGATAAACATGGCAATATGCTTGTAGCAGTCAAAGTTCTTGATCTTCGAAAGAATGGGGCTTCCACAAGTTTTAAGGCCGAGTGCAAAGCATTGAGAAATATTCGCCATAGAAACCTTGTCTCTATCGTGAGTTATTGCTCCAGTATTGATTCCAAGGATGATGAATTCAAAGCTCTAGTCTATGAGTTGATGGAAAATGGAAATCTGGACCTGTGGCTGCATCCTTCAGAGACAACTGCTCAGGCAACAAGCTCAAGAAGTCTTAATCTTCTTCAGAAGCTAAATATTGCAATTGATGTGGCTTCAGCATTGCAATATCTTCACGACCACTGCGAAGCTGAGATTGTTCACTGTGATCTAAAACCAAGTAACATTCTTCTTGACAATGATCTTGTTGCTCATGTGGGTGATTTTGGATTGGCAAGGCTTCTTCCAAAACCAGTCAGCACTTCTTCCGAGCAAGAAGGCAGCAGTACTATTGCTATAAAAGGATCAATCGGTTATGCAGCCCCAGGTACCTACAAATTTTTATGGTCAAGATTTTACTTAATTGTGCGCAGACTAATCAAACTCTCAAATTATAGGTTTTGTTTTAATTCTTATAAGTAGGAGGTTCAGCCCAACCCACCCCTCCCCTAAAATATATGTCTAAACAATTGATCCAGTTATCTCCCTTAGATAATTTTGTTGCGGAAGTTTTACCAAATTAAGGTATAACAAGTAAATTATTGTACCTAAAATTGCAAAGGAAATATTTGGTGAGGCACATTGGCCTGCTTAAGTACCAATTTCCTAGACAGAATCACTTATATAAGCAATTAATTGCACAATAACTCACTACAATTATACCTACAAATATAGCTACTAAATAGACAATAAAATAGAACACCAGAATTTAACGAGGTTTTGCTGATTTGCCTATGTCCTCGGACACCACAAGCAACTTAATATTTCACTAGAAGAAATATTACAAAGAGAGAGAAAGAAGAAAGTTATAATTTCTTGCTTGGTGTATTTTATCCTATCAAAGGATCCTTCTATTTATAGTTTACAAATGAGAGAATTTCTAACAAAACTAACGATGTGGGATTTAGAATTTGTGCACAATTGTCAACAATTTTAGCTTTGCACAATTGTCAACAATTGTAGCTTTGACAATTGTGGCTATTGAGCCAATAAGTCAACAAATTTTCCCTATTTTTTAAAGATTTTCTTGTACAAAGTAACATAATATATCTAAAAACAAAAATTCAGAATACGGAATGGGTTTTGCGGCATCAATTCTGGGGGATGTCTACAGCTATGGGATTCTTTTGCTAGAGATAATCACTACGAGGAGGCCAACGGATGATATGTTTATGGATGAGCTAGATCTGCATAACTATGTTAATAAAGCTCTGCCTGTACAAGTTTGTGAGATCATAGACCCCTTGATTCTTTTTAAAGAAGAAGATGGAAACAGAAGAATGACTCCTGGAAGGGAAAATATCAATGGTGGAAGAGAGATGGAGTGTGTTATTTCCCTGTTTGAACTCGATCTCAAATGCTCACAAAGATTGCCAAATGATGGATGCACATGAATGAAGTTGTCAGCAAATTACATCTGATTAAGGATGTTTTTCTTGGTGTCAGGTTACCTCAGGAAAATCTTGAACTTTAATTGCTACAGGTATACGTGAGAATTTAATACAGTCACAACTTGAAGTTTTTCTGTTTTAGACAAACGATTTTTTCTTGACCAGTCTTGCAAGCCAACTCACTTCTACTATTCAGAATCTATTTTAGCCAAAAAAAAAAAAAAAGGAGTGATGTGTTGTGCTCACTAGCGTGGAAAAAGATGTATCGGGATTTGCAGCTGTTCGTTGGTCTGAATCTCTGTGCTGAAGTAGCTAGCTGTGTGAGCAGCTAAAGAAGACACCTTTGGCTCTTTTATTTGAGAAAACAAATGGACGACTCAAATATGTTTGTATGTTCTTTCAATCAAATAAATGAACTGAATGTTTTGAAAGGTAGTCAATTGGCTCAATTCTGATTGAACATCTTTATCCTCCTGTATTATACTTGAATCTTATGTTTCCATAATAAACATTATACAATAAATTGTACTGTACTTAATTACAGGGCATGCTCTTGCTCCTATGATTGATTTACATAAGCATGCCTTTCGTTGAATGTTGATTTTGCTACCACATGAAATCTTAGCCACAATGAGAACGACATAAAGGGGTAGAGGGCAGGGGTCAATTGCACAATAAGCCCATATGTTCCCTTGCTAGCATATCCATACGTTGCCCAATCAAGTTATCGATGGCCATGGTGGTCATAAAAAAAAAAAAAAAAACTTCATTTAGTATTAAAAGACATGATAATCATATGCATCATCACCTGCATAATCAGTCTAAATGTACTAACCTTTTTTATTTGTATTCCTATTTTGTTGGGGGTGTCTCAAATAGGTTATACAATAATAGTAACGGTTTTGTTTTATAGGGCACCGTTAAACTATATTTCAGGTGTTACATTTTTCGAAATATAAGATTAATTAGAAAAAGTAAATAAATACAAGGGATGGTAAGCCAAATTAAATAGAGAAAATATATAAATGCAATGGAGGATAATGATTGTTAGTATGTGTGTATATATATGTGTGTGTGTGTATATATATATATATATATATGATAGGTTAGGTGAATATTAAATGTCTTATCGAGTACCTTAAGGTGTCCGTTAGAAAAACCCTAATAGTAAATATCACATTTTGTCCATTTCATCCAATTTCATCTATTAATCCGATACTTAATACCCATACCTCATCAATATGTCTCAATTCTCATTTTTAGATCTAAACGGATGAAGACAGTAGATGAAAATGTCATTGGAGTAAATACCGTATTAAATCTGGGAACTTTTAATCATTGAGATAAAGGCAGAAATTAGACGAATGGGAAAGATGATGCCTAAGCTAAGCTAAATGATCAAATGGAATTGGGGGAAAAAAAAATCAAGTGAACAAAAAGAAATTTTTTCAAAGGGTTCAGCCAGTATTAGTATAGTTTGCCCAATTTAATAAGTCTGCTAACTGGGCCCTCGGCAAAGAGCCCAAGGGGGTTCATAATCACTCGTGTGGACGTTTGGAAAATTTTCAGTTTCAATGGCGGTCATTTTGTGGGTCTTGAATTATGATTCATTAATCCAGTCACTGAATGGCCCAGCGGTATTGGTTCGGATGACGATAGAGTAGTTGGGAGTTCCATCTTCCGTTAAATTTGATTTTAATTGTGGGCCAGACTGGAAAGACTATTGATCATCTCTCATACTCCATCGTACAGTGTGAAACGGCAGAATGACTATGGAGTAGTTTGCGCCCTGTCAGAGACAACTTTCTTTGACTTGCTAAGAAAATCAAATTAAGACTAAATTTGATCGATTTAAATTTTGTAAGCGACAAAGTTCAATGATTTAAAAATTAGGAATGAAAAAATTTATTTGACAAAATATGAGAAGTGTTTCGATCAATTTTCCCTTTTGTTAAATCATAAGGATCCAACATTTTATAGATGTACTTTGGATCAATAATATATCAATGAAAAATTCACTAGAGATAGCTCTTGCTTTAATAAGAACTTGTCGGGTTAACGAAGCTAAGGTGAAATTTAATTAGTCAAATGAATGATCCATAATGGAAAACTTTGGGAATTTATCTTCTAATTGTTTCCGATCTGCTTTGCAAGTAATTTTCGTGGTTTGAAAAACTACCTGTACCAGGAATTGGATCACGGTCGATATGCTTAAATCTGACCGTTTCTTTATTAAGCTCTAATCTTTAACTGCTCAACCGTGTTCCCAATCCACAGAAACTTTTATCATTCAATCATCAGTTTGTAGCCGATCCCAACAAGGACCATGTGGGGATTTCGCACATAAACATTAGCGAACATATTTCTCCTTCTCGTAGTTGCCATGAACCTTTCAGTAAGCCATGTTTCAGCTTCTAAACAATTTCAAAATGAGACTGATCGTCTTGCTCTGCTTGAGTTCAAGAATCAGATATATGATGACCCGTTTGGAGTGCTGAAATCCTGGAACCACTCACAACACCATTGCCAGTGGGAAGGAGTCACCTGTAGTACTCGACATCAAAGGGTCATAGCCTTGAGTGGTTATTAAATCCGGCCCGATAAGGAATCTGGCAGAGGGACGGGATAACCAGTTAAACCGGTGAATATTAATTTAATATTTATAAATATAAAATAGTAATTTTAATATACATAAAAAGTACTTTTAGATACTAATAATTATACTTAGAAAGATATATAGTAAATATATAGATATTAATAGAAGATTTAATTTCACTTTATCATACTTTTAAATAAATAAATGATATAGTCAAGTATAAAACAAAATTTATATCGCTTTTTCAATAATATAGCATTATTTTTTATTATTATTTAAAAACAAAGTAATTTTCTAACTAATCAAATATTGTTAGTTTAAAAGTTAAAAAGATTAATTGTATAATAAAAAATAAACAAGTTTATTAAAAAAAATTTAGTTATCAAATAAAAACTAAACAAGTGGTAAAGTCTATATATATTTAAATGAAGATCCAGTATACAAACCTTATCAAAAGCATATATATATTTTGTTTCAAAAACAAAGACTCATAATTAAAAAAAAAAATTTAATTGGGTCAATTGAAAAATTGGCCGGGTTTCCGGTTGAACTACCGGGTCAATCGAATTTGACCAGGTCAATTTCTTATCCGATCAAACTAGAGACCCCGTTGGTCTAATGGTCGGGTCACCGGGCCTACCGGTTCAACCGTTGAGTCGATTCGGGTTTATTAACAACGGCCTTGACTCTGAGGAATAAGCAGTTGCCATATCTAGTCATGATCGGGGAAGGGAGGGGGAAGGGGATGACGGAGGCAGAGGGGAGGAGAGGGCGGAGGAGATAGAGGGGAAGGGAAGGAGGGGAGAGGAAGGAAGTAGAGAGAGAAAAAAATAAAGTTTCTGCCTCTGCCGGCAATCGATGAGCAGTTAGTGAGGAGGGGGGGAGATGAAGATTGCAATGGGGTGGGGGAGAAGAAGAGGAAAGGAAAGAAAGGGGAAAAGAAAAAAAAGGAGAGGTAGGATGGAGAGAGAGAGAAAAAAAAGTTTCTACTGCTGGTAGCTGGCAAGGACGGGCGGTTAGTGAGGTGGGAGGGAGAAGAAGATTACGGTGGTGTGGGGGAGAAGAAGATTGCGGTGGCGTGGGGGAGAGAAGCGGAAAGGAAAGAAAGGAGAAAAAAGATGAAAGTTTTTCTTTTCTTAAAGAAATTTTTACACACTTCAAAAAATTTTTCTATAAATTCTACAGTAAATTACAGTAAAGTTTAGACAAATTTCCAAAAAACTCACTTACCAAATGGGGCTTATGTTTGGCTTCACTGCACTGGGGTTATTACCATTATTATTATCATCATCATCATCGGGGAAAAGGGTCATAAACCTTTTTAAAAAATACATCAAAATTCTGAAAAAAAAAACTGTCTAGCAGTGATACATTACTTGGAAAATTTTCTGCTTTGAGTTTACTGCAGAATGCGGAGTTGTTTGCTAAATGAGAATGAGCTTATGATTTAGTGGATAATTAATGCATGTTTCAAGATTTAAAACAGTAGGATTTTGACTACAAACTGACCCTCTATTTATTGATGAACAAAAAAAATGAAAATGAAAAGAACTTTGTTTTTAATTCTAAGTTTTAACTGGCTTCATGGACTTTATTGTTCAATTAAAAGGACAAAATAAGAAAAGATGTACAACAAGAAAACATAAATTGATAAGTAAATGCACAGGTAGAAGAAATAGCAGCGTGAACAAGTGATCGGGACTTGGTCTCGTTGCTAAGCCAAGGCCCCTGGTCACCAAGAAGATTGAAATGTAATTTGGAAAATTAGGCTTTTATGTTTGCTGAATCATTTTATTTTCACTTATTTCTCAGCAAACTGGAAGGATTACATGCAAAATCTCCACCATCTCAAGGCGGATTTCTTGAAAAAAAAAAAAAAGCAAACAGAGCAAACTGTCATCCTTGAGCAGACTCGACAGAAACGCGATACATTTGTGATCTGATTTTCCAAATTCATGTTTGTCATCATTCGTAAAACCATTTTTTCTAATTGGTGTATAGGTCATTTTCCAAATTGATCGACCATTTTCCCAGCTGCGGACCATAAATGATAGTCTTCACCAACTATTTTTCCGTTTCATTAAAAATCTTTGGACCACTAAATTGTTTCATCTCTCATGTTTTGGGAAAAAAAAAAAAAAACTCTTTCTTGTCTATCACACATTCTAAAATGAAGCAAATTAGCTTCAGGATGACAATCTGATATAGATTTTAGCGATAACATTGGAACATTACTTTAATTTTTTTCTAAATCTAGCAGACACCTGATATGCACATATGACATTAAGTCAACATAAAAAAAAGAAAAAACTAAAAATTATAACATAAAAAACAAACCCTTCTTTTTAAAAAAATAAAATTTTTTTTGAGAAAATGGCATTAAAACAACATAAAAAAGGGAAAAATTGGGAACATCACCTAAGAATATCAAGATTCTTGTGATTTGTGTACTCCCACACAAATGAAGGCTTCCTGTTAATCATCATCTCTGGTCGATATGGGTAAATTGCAAGTTGGTGGAAGCTTACTGACCATTTCTCTATTAAGTTCTGACAACGAGGTTTAGCTCATTTTCCGCAGAAATATACCAAGAAAATTAGTTCCAATTGTGTGGGCTATACACAAAATCCTATAACAGCTCAAACATTATTGTTCCCATTCCGCAGAAACATTATTGTTCCCATTCCGCAGAAACTTTTATCATTCAATCACCAATTTGTTGCAAATTATTCCATCTTCGCATCCAACAGCTCATGGAAGTTCCCAATACCATGTGGGGATTTCGCTCATCATCAACATTGGCGAACATATTTCTCCTTCTCTTAGTTGCCATAATCTTTTCAGTAAGCCATGTTTCAGCTTCTAAACAATTTAAAAATGAAACTGATCGTCTTGCTCTGCTTGAATTCAAGAAGCAGGTATACGATGACCCGCTTGGAGTGCTGAACTCCTGGAACCATTCACAGCACCATTGCCAGTGGGAAGGAATCACATGTAGTACTCGACATCAGAGGGTTATAGCCTTGACTCTAAGGCATAAGCACTTTTCCGGAATTATATCTCCTCATGTCGGAAATATAAGCTTCATGAGGCTCATCCATCTTGAGGAGAATCAATTCCATGGTGAGATTCCCCAAGAATTTGGTCGCCTCTTCAGGCTAAGAGTCTTGAACCTGTCAAATAATGCGGGAAAATTCTAAAATGGTGATGGAAAAAATAAGTTATTCTACAAGGGGGGCAATTTTTGAGTTTGGTTCTAGCATTAGGGTCTTCGCATTTGTGAGCGAACCATGCTAATCAGAAAAGTTTGCTCTCGCATACTGTTCTTGATCAGGTCCTCCGAAAGACCCATCTGATCAGGAAATGCTGAGTATGCAGTCCACCGGGGACTTAGTTGTTGCTATCCAATTCTTGAACTTCTTGGACAATTGGTGCCTGCTCTTGGTTTGTGAGTGCAAAGAGGGGTTGTTCCAGGAAGGAGAATGCGGCATTCTGCTTAGTCCAGTTGAGAAGCTCCTGCTTGTCTGGTGCACTTAAATAGTCGTGATACGAAGAATTGGCACCAGGATTGCAGAGCACAATTGTCGGAGTTCCCCCTTTGATTTTCCTGGGTTTGGCATATTTGCAATTGGACGACCAATCTCGTTGTGCACCCAGGAATTCTTTCCAGTGCTTGAGAAATTGAGGGCTTACGTCATCTATGACGTTGTACCACGCATCATCAGAGTGATGGCCCAGATCAATATGGCCTGCATAGTAGTTGTGGGCTCTAGGATTGAGACTTCTAGCCCAACATGTTTTACCAGTTCGACTTGGGCCTTCTATTATTATGGACATGGGCCTGTGTGGTCTGTTATCAGGCCCAATAATATTTTGAGTGGCCCACTGGATCAGGAACGAAGGAACGTGTGCAAACTGTTGGAAACGAGCCACGTATGGTTCTTGTGGCTTCTGGAATATTCTATCCAGATTGCTGGACAATTTGTCGTAATGTATAATGAACGATCGAGGATCGCCCTTCTTGATAATACTGAGGGCCATTCCCTTATCTTGCCCGGCAAGCGCAGCGGCATATACATCATCTATTTTGTCAGATGACAAACTGCTCCGGCCATCTGGCCGGAACTTCCCCCATTCGACAAAATCACCGTATTTGGAGATGTAATCCCTAACTGCTGATGAACTCCTCACGCCTTGAACATTTGGATGGAACATCGAATTCGAACTGGGACATTTGATATCGAAGAACCTCGCAGATTGAGTTCGAAATTTACCTTCGAATTGAAGCAGACAGTGTAGATGGGGAGAACCATCTTGGTGGGTTTCTTGAGCAACCCGTACATAAATAGGGGAAATAAGGAACTGGATGTTCCTAATTGCATCTAATGCTTGTTGTTTGGGAAGAACATACCTGGGATAGGTGAGAAATATGTTCTTCGCGTTTATGAAGAAGGAAGAAGGTGCTCTCGGCATCTTGAAGCTCTACCCAAATGACATCACTCAGCGAAAAGTATCCCTATAATTGGGTAGAATGGGTTGGGTTATATAGGGGTCTTCCCGAGCGTCTTATAATATTACAAAGACGCTCGGGTTGGACACGTGGACGGTGGGTAGGGGGGCCACGTCAGCCCCCAGGAGTAAATTGGACGGTTGAGATCAGCTCAACCCAATGGCATTTTGGTAATAAGGACGCTCAACCCAATTGCATTTCTGTCTTTTTCACAAAAGACAGCCGGATGGCCCCACGTGTCCCCCCACGTTTTGACAGGAACGTGGTCCGCTGTACTCTTGCCACGTGGCCGAAGGCCACTGGCCGCTCGGGTACGGATGTACCCCACACAGAAGGGAGGCACTGTTGGAGTTCGAATTTAAAATGGAAATTCGGAATTGAATTTCGAATTTTGCCGCCCCGGTCGAATTTGGGATTCGGACCACTCCCGCTGGGGTCGTGATGGACGACACGTGTCCCCTTCCGTGTGGGCCCCACACACGACACGTGGCATAGGGAGAGGATGATAAATACGGAGCATTCCTTACCGGGCACGCCCATTCAGTGAGATTGCTCGATACGGTGAGTTTCGAATGCCATAAAAAATGGCAAACATGAGGGACATGGCAGGATTCTACAGGGTCGTGAGGGACTGCGGCATGGAGCACGTGGTGCTCCTGGGCATGTACTTCTCGCTTCGGATGGGGAGCCTGCGATTCATCCGCGAACTGGACCTGCTGTTCAGTGCCGTCGAGGAGCTCAGGGGAACCCTGTCGGATTCGGACGAAGTGTCCGATGATACAAGCTCCACCGGGAGCAGCTGAGGAGGATGGATTGAATAAGGCCCTGACCTGGTGAAACCCCTTCCATTGGTGGACGAAGTGGGACCCACATGCACAGGGAGATACGTAGAAGGGAACGTAGAATACTGGATGGCATACTCGTATGCGTACGTATGTAATTGGTAGGGATTCAATGCAGCAGTGACACGTGTAATAGATAGGCAGGAAGGAAATAAAATGCTTCAGTTCATTTCATCCTTGAACAATATGCGTACAAATTCGAAATCTGCTTCAGTGCAGTTGATCCAGACACGTGGCAGGGACCTGCACGCTAATTCTAGATTAATCGGACTAATGACGCCTAAATTAGACAGGTAGCTCGTAACGAGAGCCCTGACCCTATTATTAATCCTGATGGGATCCACTGCCTTCAAGGACCAGTGAGTCCTGATGAGGAGGCGTGCCCACATCTTGTCGATTCGGAGCCTCTTGCGGAGGTTGTAATTTGCCCGAATTGACACCGACCAAGTTGTCGGACTTGCCTGGAACGTGGTGAAGTGAAGGGGATCCTTCTGGAACTCCCAGGAGTAGCTGCCGTGCCGCATCAAGGCTGAGAACGTGGTGTCCCTCGTCGCATCCATGGCTGTAGAGGATGCAGCAGCCACACGCGAACTTAACCCTGGTGGTTCGCCTCTTCTTCCTCTTGGACAGGTGGTGCCTGATCTTGATATCCGGGGGAGTATACGTGCTATTCGACGAAGGAGAATGCCGCATTCTGCTAAATGGGGCTGAATCATCACACTGGGCAAGTGTGCATTTAAATAGCAATTGAAGTGAGAATTGCTGAATACGCTTCTGAGAGTTATATATTTTCTTCATTGATGATCACTATGGTTGGGCCTAGTGTTGTTATGTGTTGGGCCTGGTGCGAGGCCCAATGAGACTTTAAACGGCCCACTGGATCAAGAAGTTGAGAACATTTTCGATTAAATTGAGTTGGGCCTGGGGAGAGGCCCACTGGCACTTTAAAAGGCCCACTGGATCAAGAAATTGAGAGCAAATTATCCAAATGTTTGGATATTATTTGTTGGGCCTGGGGAGAGGCCCACTGAGAATTAAGCGGCCCAATGGATCGAAGAGCCGTTGGATTCAACAGCTCAGCTGGACCGCAGTTGGGCCATTATTGATTGGGCCTGGGGAGAGGCCCAATTACACTTTAAAGGACCCATCTGATCAAGAAATGTTGGGCCACTTACACGGATGGCCCACGCTGTGATTCATTTATCTTCCCCGGCAAGCGCAGCGGCACACAGACAACTTGACTTGTCATTTGAGAACCTTCTCGAACCTCAAGGTTCGAATGATTTAGAAGTGATAGAGTTGTGTTATATACAACATCACATCGATTAGAATCGATGCTCCATGACAGAGGGAATGAAGAAGGTGAACTACCTTCGAAGTACAATTCTTGCATCATATGGACAAATTAACTTGATATCTGGAAGATCTTGGTATTTTCATTGAATATTGCCCTTACATCTTGGTTTTGACCAAGATGAGATAATTGGGAGGTAATGGGTTTTGTGTTTTCTGATGAGAAACAATGGACTGATCGAAGGGAAGACGATGATAAATAGTTACCAGCTCTACCCAATGACGTCACCTTCTGAAAACTCTCTCTCATATTGGGTAGACTGGGTTGAGTACACGTGGCATGTTTTTGGCTTCCGAGCGTCTATATAATATTACAAAGACGCTCGGGTTGGACACGTGGACGGTGGGTAGGGGGGCCACGTCAGCCCCCAGGAGTAAATTGGACGGTTGAGATCAGCTCAACCCAATGGCATTTTGGTAATAAGGACGCTCAACCCAATTGCATTTCTGTCTTTTTCACAAAAGACAGCCGGATGGCACCACGTGTCCCCCCACGTTCTGACAGGAACGTGGTCCGCTGTACTCCCTTGCCACGTGGCCGAAGGCCACTGGCCGCTCGGGTACGGATGTACCCCACACATTGGGGAGGCACTGTTGGAGTTCGAATTTAAAATTGAAATTCGGAATTGAATTTCAATTTTGCCGCCCCGGTCGAATTTGGGATTCGGACCACTCCCGCTGGGGTCGGGATGGACGACACGTGTCCTGGGCCCCACACACGACACGTGGCATAGGGAGATGATGATAAATACTGAGCATTCCTTGCCGGGCACGCCCATTCAGTGAGATTGCTCGATACGGTGCGTTTCGAATGCCATAAAAAATGGCAAACATGAGGGACATGGCAGGATTCTACAGGGTCGTGAGGGACTGCGGCATGGAGCACGTGGTGCTCCTGGGCATGTACTTCTCGCTTCGGATGGGGAGCCTGCGATTCATCCGCGAACTGGACCTGCTGTTCAGTGCCGTCGAGGAGCTCAGGGGAACCCTGTCGGATTCGGACGAAGTGTCCGATGATACAAGCTCCACCGGGAGCAGCTGAGGAGGATGGATTGAATAAGGCCCTGACCTGGTGAAACCCCTTCCATTGGTGGACGAAGTGGGACCCACATGCACAGGGAGATACGTAGAAGGGAACGTAGAATACTGGATGGCATACTCGTATGCGTACGTATGTAATTGGTAGGGATTCAATGCAGCAGTGACACGTGTAATAGATAGGCAGGAAGGAAATAAAATGCTTCAGTTCATTTCATCCTTGAACAATATGCGTACAAATTCGAAATCTGCTTCAGTGCAGTTGATCCAGACACGTGGCAGGGACCTGCACGCTAATTCTAGATTAATCGGACTAATGACGCCTAAATTAGACAGGTGGCTCGTAACGAGAGCCCTGACCCTATTATTAATCCTGATGGGATCCACTGCCTTCAAGAACCAGGGAGTCCTGATGAGGAGGCGTGCCCACATCTTGTCGATTCGGAGCCTCTTGCGGAGATTGTAATTTGCCCGAATTGACACCGACCAAGTTGTCGGACTTGCCTGGAACGTGGTGAAGTGAAGGGGATCCTTCTGGAACTCCCAGGAGTAACTGTCGTGCCGCATCAAGGCTGAGAACGTGGTGTCCCTCGTCGCATCCATGGCTGTAGAGGATGCAGCAGCCACACGCGAACTTAACCCTGGTGGTTCGCCTCTTCTTCCTCTTGGACAGGTGGTGCCTGATCTTGATATCCGGGGGAGTATACGTGCTATTCGACGAAGGAGAATGCCGCATTCTGCTAAATGGGACTGAATCATCACACTGGGCAAGTGTGCATTTAAATAGCAATTGAGGTGAGAATTGCTGAATACGCTTCTGAGAGTTATATATTTTCTTCATTGATGATCACTATGGTTGGGCCTAGTGTTGTTATGTGTTGGGCCTGGTGCGAGGCCCAATTAGACTTTAAACGGCCCACTGGATCAAGAAGTTGAGAACATTTTCGATTAAATTGACTTGGGCCTGGGAAGAGGCCCACTGGCACTTTAAGAGGCCCACTGGATCAAGAAGTTGAGAACATTTTCGATTAAATTGACTTGGGCCTGGGGATAGGCCCACTGAGAATTAAGCGGCCCAATGGATCGAAGAGCCGTTGGATTCAACAGCTCAGCTGGACCGCAATTGGGCCATTATTCATTGGGCCTGATAGAGGCCCAATTACACTTTAAAGGACCCATCTGATCAAGAAATGTTGGGCCACTTACACGGATGGCCCACGCTGTGATAGCCCTAATTTTATTCATTTATCTTTCCCGGCAAGCGCAGCGGCACACAGACAACTTGACTTGTCATTTGAGAACCTTCTCGAAGCTCAAGGTTCGAATGATTTAGAAGTGATAGAGTTGTGTTGTGTACAATATCACATCGATTCGAATCGATGCTCCATGACAGAGGGAATGAAGAAGGTGAACTACCTTCGAAGTACAATTCTTGCATCATGTGGACAAATTAACTTGATATCTGGAAGATATTGGTATTTCCATTGAATATTGCCCTTACATCTTGGTTTTGACCAAGATGAGATAATTGGGAGGTAATGGGTTTTGTGTTTTCTGGTGAGAAACAATGGACTGGTCGAAGGGAAGACGATGATAAACAGTTACCAGCTCTACCCAATGACGTCACATTCTCAAAACTCTCCCTCATATTGGGTAGACTTGGTTGAGCAGGATGATAAATGCGCACTAGTGGGACTGACCCACGGCTAGTGGCGATGCAAACGAAATGCAAACTAGTGGGACTGATCCACGGCTAGTGGCGATACAAAATAAATGCGCACTAGTGGGACTGACCCACGACTAGTGGCGATGCAAAATAAAGTGCGCGCTAATGGGACTGACCCACGGCTAGTGGCGATGCAAAATAAAATGCGCACTAGTAGGACTGGCCCACGGCTAGTGGCGATGCAAACGAAGAACCCTGTCGGATTCAGACGAAGTGTCCGATGATACCAGCTCCACCGGGAGCAGCTGAGGAGGATGGATTGAATAAGGCCCTGACCTGGTGAAACCCCTTCCATTGGTGGATGAAGTGGGACCCACATGCACAGGGAGATACGTAGAAGGGAACGTAGAATACTGGATGGCATACTCGTATGCGTACGTATGTAATTGGTAGGGATTCAATGCAGCAGTGACACGTGTAATAGATAGGCAGGAAGGAAATAAAATGCTTCAGTTCATTTCATCCTTGAACAATATGCGTACAAATTCGAAATCTGCTTCAGTGCAGTTGATCCAGACACGTGGCAGGGACCTGCACGCTAATTCTAGATTAATCGGACTAATGACGCCTAAATTAGACAGGTAGCTCGTAACGAGAGCCCTGACCCTATTATTAATCCTGATGGGATCCACTGCCTTCAAGGACCAGTGAGTCCTGATGAGGAGGCGTGCCCACATCTTGTCGATTCGGAGCCTCTTGCGGAGGTTGTAATTTGCCCGAATTGACACCGACCAAGTTGTCGGACTTGCCTGGAACGTGGTGAAGTGAAGGGGATCCTTCTGGAACTCCCAGGAGTAGCTGCCGTGCCGCATCAAGGCTGAGAACGTGGTGTCCCTCGTCGCATCCATGGCTGTAGAGGATGCAGCAGCCACACGCGAACTTAACCCTGGTGGTTCGCCTCTTCTTCCTCTTGGACAGGTGGTGCCTGATCTTGATATCCGGGGGAGTATACGTGCTATTCGACGAAGGAGAATGCCGCATTCTGCTAAATGGGGCTGAATCATCACACTGGGCAAGTGTGCATTTAAATAGCAATTGAAGTGAGAATTGCTGAATACGCTTCTGAGAGTTATATATTTTCTTCATTGATGATCACTATGGTTGGGCCTAGTGTTGTTATGTGTTGGGCCTGGTGCGAGGCCCAATGAGACTTTAAACGGCCCACTGGATCAAGAAGTTGAGAACATTTTCGATTAAATTGAGTTGGGCCTGGGGAGAGGCCCACTGGCACTTTAAAAGGCCCACTGGATCAAGAAATTGAGAGCAAATTATCCAAATGTTTGGATATTATTTGTTGGGCCTGGGGAGAGGCCCACTGAGAATTAAGCGGCCCAATGGATCGAAGAGCCGTTGGATTCAACAGCTCAGCTGGACCGCAGTTGGGCCATTATTGATTGGGCCTGGGGAGAGGCCCAATTACACTTTAAAGGACCCATCTGATCAAGAAATGTTGGGCCACTTACACGGATGGCCCACGCTGTGATTCATTTATCTTCCCCGGCAAGCGCAGCGGCACACAGACAACTTGACTTGTCATTTGAGAACCTTCTCGAACCTCAAGGTTCGAATGATTTAGAAGTGATAGAGTTGTGTTATATACAACATCACATCGATTAGAATCGATGCTCCATGACAGAGGGAATGAAGAAGGTGAACTACCTTCGAAGTACAATTCTTGCATCATATGGACAAATTAACTTGATATCTGGAAGATCTTGGTATTTTCATTGAATATTGCCCTTACATCTTGGTTTTGACCAAGATGAGATAATTGGGAGGTAATGGGTTTTGTGTTTTCTGATGAGAAACAATGGACTGATCGAAGGGAAGACGATGATAAATAGTTACCAGCTCTACCCAATGACGTCACCTTCTGAAAACTCTCTCTCATATTGGGTAGACTGGGTTGAGTACACGTGGCATGTTTTTGGCTTCCGAGCGTCTATATAATATTACAAAGACGCTCGGGTTGGACACGTGGACGGTGGGTAGGGGGGCCACGTCAGCCCCCAGGAGTAAATTGGACGGTTGAGATCAGCTCAACCCAATGGCATTTTGGTAATAAGGACGCTCAACCCAATTGCATTTCTGTCTTTTTCACAAAAGACAGCCGGATGGCACCACGTGTCCCCCCACGTTCTGACAGGAACGTGGTCCGCTGTACTCCCTTGCCACGTGGCCGAAGGCCACTGGCCGCTCGGGTACGGATGTACCCCACACATTGGGGAGGCACTGTTGGAGTTCGAATTTAAAATTGAAATTCGGAATTGAATTTCAAATTTTGCCGCCCCGGTCGAATTTGGGATTCGGACCACTCCCGCTGGGGTCGGGATGGACCTCGGCAGACGAAATCCCTCACATCTTTGTCGTCGAAAGCTGTCCGCTGAAACCAAGCTGTCTCATTTCTGCCAAGCTGTCTGAAATCCGTGCATCTCCCCCCCTCCCTCCCAATTTGCCATAAGAGGTATGAATTTATGTTTTTTGTTTGTTTGTCAGTTTGTTTGTTGTTTCAACAGGATTTTTGGTTTTGCTGAATTGAGCTGGCTGTTCTGTTTTGGCAATTTATTAATCCTTCTTGTTCTTTCGGTTTGGCTCGCATTAGCTTGCCATGCTTAGTCTGACAATTAGTTTGGAAAAGGGACAAAAAGTTTGGAAAATCGCAGTTTCTGCAATTAGTGCAGAGGAAGAATGATCCGAGGTCGGATCGAAATCAATCCAGACGAATCCGACCCCGGATCCATAAGATACAAGCTCGGATTCAAGTAAACCCGCCCGGATCCGAGGGATCGTCTGTGTTCCTGGTGAGACGGATCCGAGGCTTGTCGGATCCGAGGACTATTGCGAACCGATCCGTGCTCGGATCGGTTCGCAATATGTCTGAAACCGAGGGCTCGGTTTCAGACTTTCCAGATTTCCTCTTCCCTCTTCTCACCGAAACCCTAATTTTCCATTTCATCCATAAAACTTCCAATTTTTCACAATAAAAACCTTCCCTAAGCTCTTGTGAGCATTAAAAAAAGTAATTAGACTTTTAAGGGGAGATTCTATCAATTTTTTTTTTTAAAAAAAGTAATGACAGTGCTATGCAAGATTACCAAATGATAGGATGCATATGAATGAAGTTGTCAGAAAATTACATCTCATTAAGGATGTTTTCCTTGGTGTCAGGGTGCATCAAGAAAATCTTGAAGCTTAATATCTACAGGCATACACAAGAATTTAACACAGCCCGCAAGTTGAAGTCCATTTTTTCTATATTAGGTAAAGAATTTTATTCTTGACCTAGGCTTGCAAGCTAAACTCGTTCTACCAGTCAAAATCTATTTCAGTCCAAACCAAAAAAAAAAAAGGCAAAAGCATGGAAAAAGATGGCTTCTCAAACTAATGCATGAATTCTTGATTTGCAGCTGCTTACTGGTCTGAATCTCCAAGCTGAAGTTGTTAATTGGGTGAGATAATGAAGAAGACACCTTTGGCTTATTATTTGAGAAAAAAAATAAATGGATGATTCAAACATATTCCTATAGTCTTTCTTTATAAGAATTAGATGTTCTGGGAGGCCGTCAATTGGTTCAATTCTGCTTGAACATCTTAATGCTTCCATATTATGCTTGGATAGTATGCAATACATTATACTTACAATGCGTAGTCTTGCTCCCACTTTCTTTGAATTTTGATTTTGCTACTATATGAAATTTCAGTTACTATCAAAACCACATAAGGAGATAAAAGGTGAGGATCAATTGCACAATAAATTCATATGTTCTCTTATTACCATATCCATGTATTGCTCAATTAAGTCATCTTGCCTCTTAAAGCTGTGGATCTTTCCATGGTGGGGTTCATACTTTTATGCCATATCTTGATGATTTTGAACGTAAAATGTTTGTAGGGCCTAGTAAGCAACCTAGGCAATATCGGGTTGAAAGAAAAGTTAAAGAAGGAAGTGAAGAGGAAGGAGAAATGAAAAGAAAAGATAAAATGTTAAATAATTGGACGAACTGCCAAGAAAAAAAAATTAGAAGGGAAAAGGATTTTTGAGTGAATAATTTATCCATGTGCAAGTCGCGTCCTCTGGCTCTGGCAGCCCAACTTAGGGTCAAAATTCTTGAGAAGCACAAATTGGGTAAAGTATCAATTGGGAACATTCTACCATCGTAGTAATAACAGACTCTCCATTAGCAGGGAAAAAGGAAAGCAAAAAAGTGTATAGGGGGCAAAGTGTAATATTTTGACAAAAATTCTCTGTTTTTCAAAAACTAATTTTTCAAATACTATAAAAATTTTTAAAAAGTACTCTAAAAGGTACTCTAAAAAATAATCTAAATTTTTTTTAATGTTTAAAAAATATTCCTAAATATATTTTAAAAACCCTACTACTCTTAAATATTCCAAAATATTTTCTAAAAGTATCCCAAAATATACTCTAAAAACTCCATTACAGTAAAATTTTTCAAAAACACTCCCAAAAATAGTTAATCCAAACGGAGTTTCTGAGGGAATGTTTTTACATAATTAGTTCATGAAGCAAAGTGAAATGACTTATATGAGGTACACTTTGTTGCTTTGATAATATCATTAAGGCTTAATCTTTTTTGCACCTCTAATGTATATATTTACGAGTTTAGATGCGTGTCACGCTATTTCAATTTGAATTTAAATATCAAACTTTGCAAACGTCTGAAAACCTGCTTGTCTATATACCATTAATGATTTGTTCATTAAACAATCCCATTTTCAATTTATTTAAAATAACACCATTATTTTAGCTTTTACTTGTGTTAATTGCACTTTGCACTCTTCGCTCCAACTACCATTTCCATCCTTAAACTACACTTTACTCTTTAAACTGTAAATTTCGTCATGCTTAAATACAATTCTTGACGGAATGCTCAAAATTAATAGAATAATTCCCATATTCCGTTAGCTTATCATTTTAACTAAAATTAACCAGATGTATTGGTACATAAATGTCAATTCAAAAACCCTTAAAACCTCTTAAATATTAAATGTATTTTCTTTTTCTTCCTTTGTTCTTACATTTTTTTCATTTCCTTCTCTACTACTACCCAGAAGGTACCACCATCGCTGCACCATACAATCAACAGTTTAGGCCAAGTCTTACACCGGAATCAATAATATGCATATCTCTGTATATCCATCATTGAAGACCAATATCCACATAATCATCCGCTACAAAACGTATCCAAAGGAAATTAAACTCCTATATCCAAAAAAAAGTCCCAACTAAAAGAATTATTCTCAACCAAAACAACAACGATGGTACAACTAATGATGCAGTCAACGTCAAAATTGATGAAAAAAGGGTGTGATATGAAAAAAAACAATTTTTCTTAACTGCATTTGACTTTTTGAATTCCTCTATTAATTTTTTTATCTAACCAATTTCATGGGTAATCTTTTTCTTTTTCAACAAACGAATTTCATGGATAATCTAGGTTTGAAAATTCCAGCATCGTTAGATCGGTTTCGTGGTTGTCATTTGAAATCCTTAGTACCCTTAAAGTTTAATGGTAGCAACTTTTCATCTTTGCAAGTTGGATGTTAAAAAACTGGTCGATGGTTTGTTTGGATAGAGTGTTATTTGAAATATTATTTGGAATAATTACTGTAGCACTTTTTGTGATGTGATGTATGTGAGATAAAAAGTTAGTTGGAAATATAAAAAGGTGGATTGGGAAATGTGTTTATGATGCAAGCGAAATATTATTTGAAATAATATGTGTATCCATAGCAGTACTAAAGTTTAAAATACCATGGTCATTAAGATCTAAGACAACAGGATGACTACGGAGTTTACTTCTTGTACAAGGAGGCCCATAGTCATTAAGATTTAAGACATCAACATTAAAACAGCAACTATCAACTACGGAATTCACTTCTTGTACAAGCAGGTCTAAACAATGGCCCATAGTCATTAAGATTTAAGACATTGCACAATACATCTTTTTTGACTTGGTAAGAAGACCTTTAAACCGGCATTTCAGATTAATCCCATTGGAAAGCGCATAATTCGCGAAATTCCTTTTCTTTTTTTTTTTTTTTATAAATCGCAACTATCCACTTCGATAAAATTTTACAGAGATGCACTTACTTCGGCTCAACAAAGTATCAATGATAGATTGGCTGAAGACAACTTTTAATTTGATTATAATTTTTTGGTTAATGAAGCGGGAGTGAAAATTAATTAGTCCATAATGCAAAACATTAGGAATTTAACTGCTAATTGTGCCTTCCCATAATGCAGAAGATCACAGTAGATATTCATAAACCTATTTCGTCTCTGGACTCGTTTATAAGTTCATTGTCATGGATCGTATAAGTTCTTCATTACTGAGCTGACACTTTTTAATCCCAGCTTTAATGGTAGCAGTATCAGACTAGATGAAGCTTACTGACCGTTTCTGTATTAAGTTCTGACAACGAGGTTTAGCTCATTTTCCGCAGAAATATACCAAGAAAATTAGTTCCAATTGTGTGGGCTATACACAAGATTCTATAACAGCTCAAACATTACTGTTCCCATTCCGCAGAAACTTTTATCATTCAATCATCAATTTGTTGCAAATTAATCCATCTTTGCGTTCACAGCTCATCGAAATTCCAAATACCATGTGGGGATTTCGCTCATCAACATTAGCAAGCATTTTTCTCCTACTCTTAGTTGCCATGAACAAAGTGCTAATTAGATTCTTTTGTGTTTTAATTTTAGATGCCTTTCGAGCCTAAAAATTAGTTTATCGGATTTTATACTCTCTCTTTTGTATTCTTTTTATGTTATAGTAAATCTGCTATCCTTTTGAACCCTATTATTCTTGTTGGTCAATTTTCTGGAATCAGACTTAATAAATTGGTATCAGAGCTTCAGGTTTTGGGTTCTTGACGACAATAACAGATTTTGATCACTAAAAAAAGTGAAGAAAATTTTTTTATTGGAGTTCA
This sequence comes from Coffea eugenioides, assembly GCF_003713205.1. Taxonomy (NCBI): domain Eukaryota; kingdom Viridiplantae; phylum Streptophyta; class Magnoliopsida; order Gentianales; family Rubiaceae; genus Coffea; species Coffea eugenioides. The sequence goes on along the minus strand of NW_020862884.1, from coordinate 72,037 downwards.
ATTGGGTTTTGAAGAAGAGCTATTTGACCCACTGGAACTCGTTGAGGGTTTGTGAAGAAGGTGGAGTAAGATTACTATGTTCGTGATTTTAAGTTTGTTGAGATCTGTTGAACCTTTTGTGAGTTTTGACCCGTTGGAATCCATTGAACTTTTTGCATTCTGATTCGTTGGTGGCTCATTGGGATCTGTTGGAACTTTGGTGGTTCGTTGGAATCCATTAGGACATTTATGAAGAATGTGGAGTTTATTTGCTATTTGTTTGCAATTTACCGATGTTGAATGCACGCTAAGATATAGATTTGTTGAGTTTATTTTTGTATCTCATATCAGAAAATTTTACAAAGAAATCTCTCCCCTTGCTAATTATAAATATAATGGATTTAAATGAGTTTAACTATGCTAAAGGTACTATCCCAAGTGTCGTATGCACCAATACAAGAGAGTTTTAAGGGCCCCATGACCCAATCTAAGAGAAATTTTATTTAGGCATCAAATCAAAAGAGCAACTTATAGGCTTTTGTTTTGACAAAAAAAAAACTTATAGGCTTTTGGACCGTTAAACATTTAATGTTAGTTAGGTTCTTTTGTGTTTTCAGTTTTAGGTGTCTTTTGACTCTAGAAATTATTTTCTAGAATTTTGTATTCTCTCTTTTGTACTTTCTTTATGTTTTAGTAAATTTACTACCCCTTCACCCGTGGATGTAGATCAATTTGACTGAACCACATAAAATTTTGTTTCTTTTTGTTTGATTTATTTGTTTTGTCATTGTCATTGTTAAGTTGTCAAAAATCCTATTATTCTTATTGGTCAATTTTTTGGGATTAGACCTAACACTAAGCCAAGGTTCCTAGTCTCCGGGAAGATTGAAATGTAATTTGAAAAAATTAGGCTTTTAATCTCCATCATCGATATCTTTAAAAAAAATGGAAAGGAAAAAAAATGAAACCATTCGTAAAGAAACATGTTAGATTTATGATCTGATTTCCAAATTCATGTCTGTCATCATTCGTAAAACCTTTTTTTTTTAAATTGGCGATGTGTAATGAACCGATAACCATTTTCCCTTCTTCCAGTACCATGGTTTGAACAGAACTCGCATGAGCCAACTGATAGATTCTAGCATATCAACATTCTTGTGGTTTAATCTACCCCAATCTAAACAATTGATTCAGTTTATCACCCTTAGATAATTTTCTCTATTTTCTTAAGTTTTTCTTGTACAAAGTAACATAATCTATCTAAAAACAAAAATTCAGAGTACGGAATAGGTCTTGCGGCATCAACTCTGGGGGATGTCTACAGCTATGGGATTCTTTTGCTAGAGATGATCACTAGGAGCAGGCCAACGGATGATATATTTATGAATGAGCTAGATCTGCATAACTATGTTACTAGGACTCTGCCTGAACAAGTTTGTGAGATTGTGGACCCCTTGATTCTTTCTAAAGAAGAAGATGGAAACAGAAGAATGACTCCTGGAAGGGAAAATATCAATGGTGGAAGAGAGATGGAGTGTGTTATTTCCCTGTTAAAACTCGGCCTCAAATGCTCACAAAGATTGCCAAATGATCGGATGCACATGAATGAAGTTGTCAGCAAATTACATCTCATTAAGGATGTTTTTCTTGGTGTTAGGGTATATCAAGAAAATCTTGAAGTTTAATAGCTACAGGTATGCATGAGAATTTAATACAGTCACAAATTGTGGTTCAATTTTTCTATTTTAGATAAACGATTTTTTTTTTCTTGACCAGTCTTGCAAGCTAACTCAGTTCTACTATTCAAAATCTATTTTAGCAAAAAAAAAAAAAAGTTATGTGTTGTGGAAAATGATGTCTTCTTGCACGTACTAATGCATAAAATCTGGATTAATTTGCAGGTGTTTGTTGGTTTGAATCTCCGAGCTGAAGTTGCCAGTTGTGTGAGCAGATAAAGAAGACACCTTTGGCTTTCTTTCTAGGAACTGGATGTTTTCAAAGATAGTCAATTGGCTCAATTCTGCTTGAACATCTTTCTACTCCTGTATTATACAATACAATCTTATGTTTCCAAAATATTGATTTTGCAATGTTGAATGTTGATTTTGCAACCATATGAAATCTTAGTCACAATGAGAACGACATAAAGGGATAGAAGGCGGAAATCAATTGTTCAAAAAACCCATATGTTCCCTTGCCAGCACATCCATACATTTCCCGATCAAGTAATGGATGGCCATGGTGGCCATAAAAAAAAAAATTTCATTTAGTATTAAAAGATATGATAATCATATGCATCATTACCTACATAATCATATGAACTAACCTTTTTTTATTTTTATTTTTATTTTGTTGGGGGTGTCTCAAATAGGTTATGCAATAATAGTGAATATTGCCCATTTTATCCAATTTCATCTATTAATCCGATACTTAATGCTCATATCTTTTGTGCCACTTTCTGTACCATTTTTTATTATATTACTTTTTCTCTTTCATAACATCACATTTTAATTTTTTTTATTTTTTTTAAAATCCAATAACTATTAATTGAATAATACACAAAATTTAACACATTGCTATTTGTAAATGGCTTAAACGGATGAAGACAATAGATGAAAATGTCTCTTGAGAAGATGCCGTATTAAATTTGGGACCTTTTAATCAGTGAGATAAAGGCAGAAATTAGACTAATGGAAAGATGAGGCATCTAAGCTAAGCTAAATGATCAAATCGAATTGGGGTAAAAAAAAAAAGTGAACAAAATAAGAAATATTTTCAAAAGGTTCAGTCGGTGTTCGTATAGTTTGCCCAATTTAATAAGTCTGCTAACTGGGCCCTCGGCAAAGAGCCCAAGCCCACTGCCACGAGATTTTACAGAGATTGGCTGAAGATAATTCCTGCTTTGATTATAGGTTGGTGGAAGTTCACTGACCATTTCTGTATTAAGTTCTGATAATGGAGTTTTGCTCATTTTTCTTGAAAATCTAAGTCCCATTACTTCCAATTGTTTGGGCTATACAAGCAGAACCGCAAGAATCCGTAACAGCTCAACCACGTCCCCAATGCGTAGAAACTTTTTAGTATCCAATCATCAGCTTGTTGCAAATTAATCCATCTTCGCATCCAACAGCTCATTGAAGTTCCCAATACCATGTGGGGATTTCGCTCATCAACAAGATTAGCAAACATTTTTCTCCTTTTCTTAGTTGCCATGTGCAGAGGCCCCGTCCCGGGCCCTGAAGCGTGGCAGCCCAGGGCGACCCGAGCTGGACTTGGACCCCGGGCCCATGGGGATCAGCCCACGCCGCGCAGCCGCTAGGGCTCCAGAGAGCTATCCCGCAGAGGGCGGGGAGAATCCCCCTCAGCGCGGGATTGATACTATTGAGGGCAAGTCCCGAATCGTACGGAGGTCGGGCTCTCGGACAGGTATAAATGGTAACACACACCAACTACGCAAGGTACGCTCATTATTGGCTAAATTACTCCCGACTGTTTACCTCCCGTGAACCTGACTCACCGGAAAACTAACTTGATCGTCGGAGTGCCCTCGGGAACCACCTAGGGGCAGGGACGGACCAGCTCTTCCCATCAACACGCCGAGCTCATCAGATCAGCTCGGTCAGGGGAAGTTCAGCGCTTCTTCAGTTGGCGCCGTCTGTGGGAGCGAAAGGTAAGTTTAGTTGTGTTGATGGCAAGGACGCGTTCGAAGCGAACCATGGAGACCACCGATCCCAGAGCTGGCGAGGGGTCCCGACAGAAAGAGACGGAGGCTGCTAGGGGTGCCGGAGGCTCCGCCCTCTCCGGAGAGCGGAGACAACAGATCCTCCAGTTCGTGACGGAGAATCTCCCCATGCTGGAAGACATAATCCGGCAGGCGAAGGAGGGTGACGAAGCTGGGGGTGCGCAGACCTCCAGGGCGAAGAGGAAGGAGAAAAAGTCACCACCCGACCCCTCGGAGGATGAGTTACGGGACCAGCCCCCCAGGAGGAAACGGCCACGGACTCCCCCTCGCCCCCGAGCTTCGGTGGTCGGGGATAGCGAGAGGTGCTCCCATGACCGGTCCGCTGGGAGCCGGCCGAGAAACCCTTCGCTACGGAAGCCTGCGAGGAAGGAACAGGAACGCTCCCCCACCCGATCTGTTAAGAGCCAACCGCACGACCTTCCCCCGTGGAAGCCTGTCCGGGACGAGTTTGAGCAGATTTTGCGGCCGAAGTTGTACAAGGACAACTACACCACCTCGCCCTTTACCCGGGGGATAGAGGACTACCCACTGCCCCGGAGGTTCAAAGTCCCGAACATCGAACTGTACGACGGTTCGACCGATCCGGAAGACCACCTGTCGGTCTTCTTGACACACATGCGTCTGCAAACCGCTGCGGATGAAATTCGCTGCAAAACCTTCCCCATATTTCTGAAGGGGAAGGCCCGGCTCTGGTTCCAGGGTCTGGCACCAGGGTCCATCCGGAGTTTCCCCGAGTTGGCCAGACAGTTCGCTGCCCAGTTCGTCTCCTCGAAAACCTACTCGAAAAATGCGGCTCACCTGATGGCGATCAAGCAAAAGCCGGACGAGTCCCTAAGGAACTTCATGACCCGCTTCAACACGGAGAGCTTGCAGATCAGGGATAAGGATGAAAAGGTGGTCATGGCCGCCTTCACGAACGGGCCCAGAGCGGAGAAGCTCTTCTACAAGCTGGCCGAGAAGCCCCCCGGGGACCTGGAGGAACTCCTGACCAGGGCGCACGCAGCCGCCAACGCAGAGGAGACTGCTCGCCTAAAGAGGGAGGCGGACCGGGAGCTCGGAGATCGGAGAGGACGGGAAACCTCCCTGAGAACAAGGACGGCCCGGCCAAGAAGAATGTCTTTGACCGCCTCTCCAAGGAGAAGGCCCCCGCTCAACCGCCGCTTTCGGAAAAGGGGTGCACCCCCCTGACTCGGCCCAGGACCCAGATCCTGGCCGTTATAGAAGCGGAAGGCCTAGGAGGACGGCCACCCAAGATGGGGACACCCCGGAATAAAAGGAATCAGGACCGATACTGTGCCTTTCACTGTGATGTAGGGCATGATACGGAGGGGTGCTGGGCTCTACGGAAGGAAATCGAGAATCTGATCCAGCGCGGTTTCCTAGGGCGGTTCGTACAGCAAGGTCGACTGGGTCAGGAGCCGAGACGCACCTACCGCGGAGACAGGGGCGAGAGCCCTCGTCGCGACCACCCTGGGCGGCGTAATGTACCTCGGGATCACTCCCCCGACCAGGACTTTCAGAACCTGGCGGGGTGATAAACACCATCGTTGGGGGTCCTACGGGAGGATAGCCATGCAGCTCGGAAGAACAGCGACTCCCCGAAGGGGATGACTCCCTGAAGCGCTTGCGCATGGACGAAGAGATCACCTTCGGACCAAGGGATGCGGTTCCCCTGGCGTCTGGAAACCACGAGGCCATCGTGATAGACGTCGTCACCAACAAACTATCGGGTGAAGAAAGTGTACGTCGACCAGAGAGTGCGGTGGACATCCTGTTTTACCGGGTGTTCAAAAGCTCGGACTGAAGGATGAACAGCTGATTCCGGTTCGGACACCCCTGGTGGGCTTCACCGGACCGCCCATCACTCAGGGATTGATCACCCTGATGGTCACAGTAGGGCAGGCGCCCACATGCCGGACCATCCCTGTCAATTTCGTGGTGGTCAAACAGCAATCCCCGTACAACATATTCTTGGGTCGGCCCGCCTTGAACGCCCTCTGAGCTATCCCTTCTACGCTCCACCTCAGCATCAAGTTCCCCACGTCGGGAGGAATAGCTGAGGTGCGCGGGGATCCGGAAGTGGCCTGAGCCTGCTACCTGGCCATGCTCCGGGGACAGGAGAAGGTGGTAGCCCAGACGACCAGCCTGGAGCCCTACATTCCGGGGGAGGAGGCCAGACAGTCGAGCACCTAGGACGAGATCGAGGAGTTCCCCCTGAGAGAGGACAGGCCAGATCGGGTCCTCCGCATCGGCGCGTGGTTGCCTCCCAGGGAGAAGGAAGAGTTGAAGGCCCTGCTAAGGGAGTACTCCCAGGTCTTTGCCTGGACGGTCGAGGACATGCCCGGGATTCCGACTGACCTGGCCGTCCACCACCTCAACATAGATCCCCGTTTCAAGCCGGTGAAGCAGAAGAAGATGAGCTTTGCCCCAAAAAGGAATGAGGTGATCAAGAGGGAGGTCGGCAATCTGCTGGACTCCAAGATCATTCTGGAGGTATACTACCCGACCTGGTTAGCCAATCCCGTTCTGGTTAAGAAGGAGGACCAGACCTGGAGGATGTGCGTGGACTTTACAGACCTCAATAAGACCTGCCCGAAGGACTGTTTCCCCTTGCCAAGGATTGACAAGTTAGTAGATTCAACTGTGGATTTTGACGTTCTGTGTTTCCTAGATGCTTTCAAGGGATACCACCAGATAGAGATGGTTGAGGAATATCGGGAGAAGACCTCCTTCATCACGGAGGAAGGAACTTACTGCTACCGAACCATGCCGTTCGGGCTAAAGAATGCGGGAGCTACCTACCAGCGCCTGATCAACAAATTATTTGCAAGTCAGATCGGCAGGAGCATGGAGGTCTACGTGGACGACATGATCGTTAAGAGTCGAACTGGTCGGTAGCTCGTTCCCGACCTGAGGGAAATCCTTAACATTCTGCGGGAAAGCCGGATGCCGCTGAACCCGAAGAAATGCACCTTCGGGGTCAGGTCGGGAAAGTTTCTGGGCTTCCTAGTCTCCCGAGAGGGTATCCGGGCCAACTCGGATAAGATTGGCCCCCCGAGGAGTGTCAAGGAGATCCAACGGCTCACGGGGAGGATGGACGCCCTGAATCGATTCCTCTCGCGCTCCGCGGTGAGGGGGCTACCCTTCTTTCGAGTCGTGAAAGCACCTAAGGACTTTCAGTGGACTGAGAAGTGCCAGGAGGCCTTTGCCGACCTAAAAGCATACCTGGCCGAACTACTCACCCTGACCGCCCCGGAGTCGGGGGAAACCCTGTTCCTATACTTGTCTGCTTGCAACGAGGCTGTCAGCGCGGTTTTGGTGCGGGAAGACAAGGGGGATCAGAGGCCCATATACTACGTCAGCCGTGCTTTACAAGGCCCGGAGATGCGCTACACGCCGGCAGAAAAATTAGTCCTCGCCCTGGTGCAAGCAGCCCGGAAGCTCCGGCCTTACTTCCAGACCCACAACATTGCAGTCATGACCGATCAGCCATTGCGACAAATACTCATAAAACCTGAGGTCTCGGGTAGGATGACCAAGTGGGCCGTCGAGCTGGCCGAGCACGACATCGGCTATCAGCTCCGCACCGCTATCAAAGCTCAGACCCTGGCAGACTTCCTCGTGGAGGGAGCCAGTCTGTCTGCGACTGAGCCGAGCTCTCTGACCGAGGAGGCAAGGCCGGAAGAGCCTTGGGTACTGTTTGTAGACGGGGCCTCGAGCAAGGAGGGGAGTGGAGCCGGCCTGCTGCTCATCTCACCCACCGGGGAAGAGTTGACCTACGCGCTCAGGTTCGACTTCTCGGCATCCAACAATGAGGCTGAGTACGAGGCCCTATTGACAGGGTTGCGGATAGCCCACCAGATGGGTGTAACCGCGATCAAGGTCCGGAGCGACTCTCAGCTCGTAGTCAACCAAGTCCACGGGGAATACGAGACCAAGGAGGACGTCATGAAGAAATATTTGGCCAAGGTACGAGAGGCGAGGGCCCTGTTTGACATTTTTAAGATCGAGAGGGTGCCGAGATCACAAAACAGGCGGGCGGACGCCCTGTCGAAATTGGCGTCCTCCTCGTTTGCCCACCTGTGCAAGGAAGTCCTAGTGGAGGTGGTCAAGCAAAAGAGCATTGATCAGGTACAGGTCTTGGCTATAGACAGCCCGGCCTCTTGGATGACGCCCCTCGTGGATTTCCTCAGCTCGGGTGACCTCCCCGCGAACAAAACCCCAGCTCGCCGACTCCAGCTCAGAGCTGCTAAGTACGCCTACGCTGGGGGGACCCTCTACAGGAGGTCGTACCTGTCCCCCTGGTTAAAGTGCGTAACTCCTGAGGAGGGCGACTACATCCTCCGTGAAGTCCACGAAGGATTATGCGCGGCGCATGTGGGATCCCCGGTACTGGCCAAAAAGTGCCTTCTCCTGAGCTACTATTGGCCCTCAGTTTTCCAGGATGCGGCAGCGCTGGTTCAGAAATGCCGAGCTTGTCAGGTGCACGCCCAGCTGCGCCACCTGCTAACTTGGGAGATGATCCCCATCCACAGTCCTTGGCCCTTTGCCCAGTGGGGGATAGACCTCCTGGGTCCCTTTCCCCGAGCTCCCGGAAGGTACGAGCACCTCGTGGTGGCCATCGACTATTTCACGAAGTGGATGGAGGCCGAACCCCTGGCCACTGTCTCTGGGAGGGCGATCCAGAAATTCTTCTGGAAGAACATAGTCTACCGCTTCGGGATCCCACATGTCTTGATATCTGACAATGGGCGGCAATTCAACGAAAACCCTTTTCGGAGTTGGTGCGCCGAGCTCGGGATCGGCCAACATTTCACCTCGGTAGGTCACCATCAGGCCAACGGCCAAGTGGAGAACTCCAATCGAACCATTCTGCAAGGATTTAAGACCAGGCTGGAACTGGCCCAGTCCAACTGGCTAGAAGAGCTTCCCAGTGTCCTCTGAACTTACCGCAGTACGCCAAGGACGGCCACCCACGAAACTCCGTTCTCCCTGACTTATGGGGCAGAAGCGGTAGTGCCGGCGGAGGTCGGCCTCCCCTCGCCTCGGACGCAGAACTTCGTTGCGGCAGCCAACGAAGAAGAACTGAGGTGTAACTTGGACGCACTAGAGGCCAAGCGCGAGGAAGCCGCAATCCGGATGGCTAAGTATAAAAGCCAGTTTGCCCGCTACCATAACGCAAAGGTGAGGAGCATGCAGTACCATCTGGGAGACCTTGTCTTAAGGAAGAACTCGGTCAGCCGAGCACATAGCTCCAACAAACTTGATCCGACTTGGGAAGGGCCGTACAGGGTCCTGGAAGCGAGCCGAGCCGGCTACTGCAAGCTTGCTAAATTAGATGGAGTGGAAATACCCCGCACTTGGCACTCCTCGAACTTGCGACTGTTCGTGGATTAGGTTGGGCCAGGGTGTCTTACTGTCTATTTTCCAGAATTCGTGTACAAGCTCGTCATTTAATAAATGTCAGACTTTTTCCTTTTACCAACAACCTTTAAGTTTTAAAGTTGAGGTCTTACACTAGCCCACTCAGACAATGCTAAGTGTCCTAGTGGGGGGCTGGAGGATGGTAATGGTGAGGGAAAAAGTGCTGGGAGGGCCTTTAAAGTTTGAGAATGGATGATCGACCCAGGAGGTCAGCACGACGTGAATTAATTCGATGGTCGGCCTCAAGAGGTCGGCACGACGTGAATTAATCCGATGCTCGGCCCCGAGGTCGGCACAGCTTAAAACCTTGGACTCAGTTTGTTAAAATTCAAGGATCGATGCTCGACCCCAAGAGGTCGGCACGACGTGAATTAATTCGATGCTCGACCCCAGGAGGTCGGCACAGCTTAAAACCTTGGATTCAGTTTGTTAAAATTCAAGGATCGATGCTCGGCCCCAAGAGGTCGGCATACGGCTTGGATTGCCAGAGTTCGACGCAAGCAAAGATTGAAAGTTAGAATTAGACCATTTTCATTGAGTGATGTTTCGCATGTACATTCAAAACCTATCTATTACAAAGCCTACCGAGCTACAAAAGGCAAGGAAAACCCATCTATGGACAGCTCGGCTCCTCTTTTGCCCGACTGGTCTCTTCTTGCTGACGACCTACTTGAGGCGGGAGCTGAAGGTACACCTTAAACATGTTGAGAGGCGTATGGTGAAGGCTGTTCAAAAAGATATCCAGGGGGATCAAGAGCACGGCTGGGGCATGGTCACATCTTTTTAAGAAGATGGAAAGGGTTTCTGGAGTGGCCGCTGCCCTAAACCACCGGCTCCTACCCGGAAGCCCTGCAGGGAGCCTTGTCCTCCTCCAATGGAACTTCCGCCAGCTCGGCCCCCACGTCGCTCCGGCCCACCAGGTCCTTCAGGGCGTGCCCCTTGCAGTACCCATCGAAGAGCCAGTCAAGCTTCTCCTCGGCGGCGGGATTGTAGTTCTTGAACGCGGCCAAGTAGAAGCCAGGCAAGTTGAGACTCTTCACCTGGTCCAGGGCCCGCGTGAAGTCGACCTGGAGGATGGGCTGGTTGAGGAGGGCCACGTCCTCAGCAAACTGCTCAGAGGAGACGAACTCCCGAACAGCCTTCTTGCGCTCCCGGCTGACAGTACCGGAGAGCTCAATAGCGTGGTCCTCCCTCAGCTTCGCCACGCCCTTCTTCTCCTCGTCCAGCTCGGACCGGGTGGAGGCGAGTTGGACCTGGGCCGCCTCCAGCTCCTTCTCGGCCTCGCCCAACCTGGCTTTAAGGGAGTCTGTCTCCTTAAGGGTCTGGGCGAGTTTCTGCCCTGCCTCCCGATTCTTCTTCTACAATTTCTCCAAGTCGGGAGACAGTTCGGAGAAGCGGGTTACCAGGGCAACACCGGCAGCATTGGCCTGAGAAGAGGAAAGAAGAAGTTAGCACATTGCGTTACTTAGAAGCAGGAGCACAACTGGCCTAAGGGATGGGGAACCTACCTGGGCTTAGGCGGTGAAGTACATGTCCTGGAGCTCGGATGGGCTCGCCAGGTCCATCCACCTCCTGTCCCGCGGGAGGACCGAGCCCGTGACCAGCTCGCGAGCCATCTCGGGAAACTGGGTTCGGTCATTGATAGAGAGCCCTCCGGATGGGTAGAAGTGGCGAGAGTCGTGCATGGAGGGGGTCTGGCCCGGCTTTAGGGGGGTCACGTGGCGGAAATGCCACAAGCTCGGGGATGGCATCTCCCAGGTGTGCTCCTCCGCAGAGCCAATCCCCAGGTGGACGGGGCCCCCCGACATCAGCAGGGGAGGGCGCTGCCCTGGAGCTGGCATGGGTTTCTTCCCGGGTTGGGAGGCTCGTCCCCTCGACCCCTCTTCTGCCCCGTCGCCTTCTTTTTGCTGGCGGCTTGCTTGGAGGGGGAGGAAGAGTGAGGCGTTTCCCTCGGAGGGGCTGAGCTGCCCCCAGGAGCTGGGGAGGCCTCCTTGGCAGCCTCCTGCTGTGGAGTTGGAGTGATTGGCATGGGGGGCTCGCCCAACAGTTTGGAAAGTCTCCTCACTGCAACACATACCACCAGGTCAGTCTGGAACAGATTAATAAGAACACAGAAAAGGCAACAAACTACAGGGACAGAGCTGGCGTTACAGGCGTCGAGGTCGGTTGGGGAGGGCACCACCTCTCCCGGGGACCCGGATAATGTCCCCATCAGCCCAGCCGCAGAAATCTGCTCGGTGGAGAATTTGGCGGCATAGAGTTTCGCCTTAGAGCTCACCAGTTGGCCGAGGGCCTCAGGGTCCAGGTCCTCCGGACAGGGGTTGGTGTCGACCTCCCCGACCTTCCACACGTTCGGAGGAAAGCTCGTGGATTTTACAAAGAAGAAGTCCCCCTTCCAATTTTTTATGGAAGTAGGGACCCCATAGAGTAGGTCCTGGGTGCCCTTTTCCCCCCGAACCTGGCTAGCGCCTCGGCGGGAGAAGTAGTACCACCCAGGGAGAGAGACCTTGAGGATATAAGAGGCCCGGAAGAGGGAAAGAGAGTAGGGAATAGAGCAGATCTGGCAGTAGATCAGGAATCCGGTGATGATCTTGATCGAATTGGGGTGGACTTGGGTGATCCTGAGCCCCCAATAGCTCAAGATCTCGGACAGGGCTGAAGGAGTGGGGAGCCAGAGCCCTGCGAGCAGCTGCTCCCTGTAGATGGCCACGAAGCCGGGGGAGGTCGGCTGGCTCGGTCGTCCGGCCGGCAGCCCTCGGCTCGAAGGCCGGAGGTATGGAAAAGGATCTGACCAGCCCGGCAACCCCCTGGGGTGAGAGGGTGACCTCTTGCTGGTCAGGCCCGCCATAGTTAAATTCAGGGTCATCCCCCTGCTCGGGAGCAGGGGTCCCCTTGGAGGAGTCCCGGTCCTCACCAGCCCCTCACTGGGCTCCGCCAAGAGAATCATATGGGGACTGGGGGGAAGGAATGGAAGTGGCTTGTTGCTCGATGAAGGCATCGAGCTCGACCGCCTCTTCCAAGATTCGGGCAAAAGGGGAACGGGCGGATGGAGAACTCATGATGACTATGGGCTCGAATAGGTCGGGATTGGAAGCAGAAGAGGAAGAAAGAGGAGGAGGTGAGGATGAAGAGGAAGGCGAGGATGAAGATGAAGAAGAGATGATAATCCTAGGAGCTCTACGCTGGGCAGGAATCTGAGATGCGGTGGAGGTCACGTCGGAGTTATCCGATATAAAAAACAGAAAATGGCAGAAGAAGGAAGATAGCAAGGAAGGAAGGAAGGAAAGAGGACTTACTGATGAATGGAGTAAGAGAAGATGGTAGGATCGCCGGAATCTGGACACTTGGAGCCGGAAGGTTTGTTGCTGGGATTTCTGGAAATGACAAAGTGCACGAGGAAGAAAAATTGGCAAATAGGGTCGGATGGAATTTAGTAACCCCTATTTATAGGGGAGGAAATGGGGGAAAAACGGTTCACTCGAATTTAAACCGTCCCATGTGAATGCATTTAATAGTGGTACGGAGACCGAAGAGACGCGACAACTGAAAGGACACGGGCGCAGCTTCTCAGTAACGGCACTGTACTAGAGGTGACCCTGGCAGAGTAGTGCGCAGCGCTGGTCTCCCACGTGGCAGGGGTATAGATTAGGTCTGCCTGGAAGCCCTACCTAATCTAGGGGGTTAGTGCAGAGGCCCCGTCCTAGGCCCTGACGCGTGGCAGCCCAGGGCGACCTGAGCTGGACTTGGACCCCGGGCCTATGGGGACCAGCCCACGCCGCGCAGCCGCTAGGGCTCCAGAGAGCTATCCCGCAGAGGGCGGGGAGAATCCCCCTCAGCGCGGGATTGATACTATTGAGGGCAAGTCCCGAATCGTACGGAGGTCGGGCTCTCGGACAGGTATAAATGGTAACACACACCAACTACGCAATGTACGCTCACTATTGGCTAAATTACTCCCGACTGTTTACCTCCCGTGAACCTGACTCACCGGAAAACTAACTTGATCGTCGGAGTGCCCTCGGGAACCACCTCGGGGCTCCCCTGACAGTCTTCCTATTGCTTTGCAGGGACGGACCAACTCTTCCCATCAACACGCCGAGCTCATCAGATCAGCTCGGTCCGGGGAAGCTCAGCGCTTCTTCACCATGAACCTTTCAGTAAGCCATGTTTCAGCTTCTAAACAATTTCAAAATGAGACAGATCGTCTTGCTCTGCTTGAATTCAAGAATCAGATATACGATGATCCCTTTGGAGTCCTGAATTCCTGGAACCATTCACAACACCATTGTCACTGGGAAGGAGTCACATGCAGTGCCCGACATCAAAGGGTCATGGCCTTGACTCTAAGGCATAAGCAATTGTCTGGAACCATATCTCCTCATGTCGGAAATCTAAGCTTCATGAGGTTCATCCAACTTGGGGAGAATCAATTCCATGATGGGATTCCACAAGAATTCGGTCGCCTCCTCAGGCTAAGAGTCTTGAACCTGTCAAGTAATGCACTCGGTGGAAAGATCCCAGTAAACTTGAGCTACTGCTTAGAGTTGATAGATATTAGGCTAACGGGGAACAATCTAGAAAGGAAAATTCTGATTGATCAACTGAGCAATTTGAAGAACTTAAAGGAATATTTTTTAGCATAAACAATTTGACGAGAGAGATTCCCTCTTCCATTGGGAACTTATCATCATCATTGATCGGACTCAGCGTTGCATTCAACAATCTGGAGGGAAGTTTGCCTATGGAGATGGAGCTCTTCAAAAGGTTGGTTAAATTATATCTTGCAGAAAATAAACTATCTGGTATAATCCCTGCCTCCATCTTTAATAGTTCAGCCATTACTGTCATTTCAGTGGCCGGCAATTCCTTTCATGGCAATCTCCCAATGGGTCTCACCCTACCAAATCTACAAATGTTGTATGTCGGGGGGAACAATTTCTCTGGAAACTTTCCCACTTCAATCACCAATGTTTCTGGGCTTGAGGAACTTGATCTTTCCCGCAATAAGTTTGCCGGTCAAGTTCCAGCTAATTTAGGAGATCTGACAAATCTTCAACTTTTAAATCTTGAATACAACCTCTTCAGCAGTAATTCAACTGGAGACTAAGATTTTATTGCATCATTGACCAACTGCAGTGATCTAAGCGTTTTTTCGTTGAGTTACAATAAATTTGGAGGTAATATACCTAGAGTCATGGCCAATCTCTCAAAACAACTCACTGAATTGTACCTGGAAGGAAATCGACTGTCAGGGACCATTCCAGAAGGATTTGGAAATCTTGTCAACCTGGTTATACTTGACCTTGAAGAAAACTCACCTTCTGGTGTCATTCCAAGTGATTTTGGCAAATTACAAAATTTGCAACATCTGCATTTTGACAATAATCAATTTTCAGGACAGATAGTCTCTCCCCTATGCAACAACACCAATCTGTACTATCTGGACTTATCATTTAACCAGTTTGAAGGGGGCAATATATTTGACAATGTTCTTATGAACTGTCAAAATTTGCAATATCTGGATATATCTCACAACAACTTCACTGGAATTATATCACCACATTTTTTGCAGATGCACTCATCACTGATTGGTATGGGATTAAGTGAAAATTCTTTTACTGGTTCTCTACCTCCTGAAGTTGGAAAGCTTATACATTTGGTGGATTTCAATGTTTCCCACAACCAATTTTCTGGAGATTTACCCATATCACTTGCTGATTGTTCAATTCTGGAGAATCTTTTTATGCAGGCCAATTTTTTCCAAGGAACAATTCCACCAAATTTGGCTTCTTGGAAGAGCATCCAGCAATTAGACCTTTCAAGTAATAATTTGACTGGACCAATACCAAAAGAACTTGAGAAGCTTCAATTTTTTAGGTACTTAAACCTTTCCTACAACGACATTGAGGGCGAGATACCAAACACAGGGATTTTCAGCAATGCGAGTCAAATATCACTGATTGGCAACAACAAACTCTGTGGAGGCATTCCAGAATTGGAGTTCCCACCTTGCCCAGTGATTAAGGGGAAAAACAGAGGAAAGCTTAAGGTTATCATATTGCTATCCATTGTTTTACCCGGAACGCTTCTGGTTCTTGGTATATTGTTGTTATATTTCTTGGTACATCGAAAAAGAGAAAGAAGGCTGGTGGTTGGATTCTCTAGCATGCCCAAAAGAGTCGATAAGCTCTTGCGAATTTCTTACCATGAACTTCATCGTGCAACTTCAGGATTTTCTCCAGAAAACTTAATTGGTTCAGGAAATTTTGGAGCTGTCTACAAAGGAAGGCTAGAAAAACATGGCAACAAGCTTGTAGCAGTCAAAGTTTTTGATCTTCAAAAGAACGGGGCTTCAAAAAGTTTTAAGGCCGAGTGCAAAGCATTGGGAACGATTCGCCACAGAAACCTCGTTTCTATCGTGAGTTATTGCTCCAGTATTGATTCCAAGGGTGATGAATTCAAAGCTCTAATCTATGAGTTCATGGAAAATGGAAATCTGGACCTGTGGCTGCATCCTTCAGAGACAACTGATCAGGCAACAAGCTCAAGAAGTCTTAATCTTCTTCAGAAGCTAAATATTGCAATTGATGTGGCTTCAGCATTGCAATATCTTCACGACCACTGCGAAGCTGAGATTGTTCACTGTGATCTAAAACCAAGTAACATTGTTCTTGACAGTGATCTTGTTGCTCATGTGGGTGATTTTGGATTGGCAAGGCTTCTCCCAAAACCCGTCAACACTTCTTCCGAGCAAAGAACCAGCAGTACCGTTGCCATAAAAGGATCAATCGGTTATGCAGCTCCAGGTAATTGTAATTTACAACCTTTTTATGGTCAAGATGTTATTTAATTATTTTTAATTTTTTATTATAATTACTATGAGATCTCTAATCACCGATGCATAGTAGCTAATTTTAATTAAGTCATTTCGTTCTAAAAGAAGGTCCATTATGCCCCAATCTAACATTTGATTAATTTTAATCACTTAGTTTTTTTTTTATAGTTTTTCTTTTACTACCCAATAATAATATGTCTAGAAACAAAATCTTAGAGTATGGAATGGGTCTTGTGGCATCAACTCAGGGGGATGTCTACAGCTACGGTATTCTTTTGCTAGAGATGATTACAAGAAGGAGGCCAACAGATGATATATTCGTGGGTGACCTTGATCTACATAACTATGTTAATGGGGCTTTGCATGAACGAGTTTCTGAGATAGTGGACCCGTTGCTTCTTCTTGAAGGAGATGGAAACAGAAAAATGACTCCTGGAGGGCAAAATAGCAATGGTGGAAAAGAGATGGAGTGCATTATTTCCCTGCTGAAAATTGGACTCAAGTGCTCTGCAAGATTGCCAAATGATAGGATGCATATGAATGAAGTTGTCAGAAAATTACATCTCATTAAGGATGTTTTCCTTGGTGTCAGGGTGCATCAAGAAAATCTTGAAGGTTAATATCTACAGGTATACACAAGAATTTAACACTGCCCGCAAGTTGAAGTCCATTTTTTCTATATTAGGTAAAAAATTTTATTCTAGACATAGGCTTGCAAGCTAATTCGTTCTACCAGTCAAAAATCTATTCCAGTCCAAAAAAAAAAAAGAAAAAAAAATCAAAAGCTATGTGTTGTGCTTACAAGCATGGAAAAAGATGGCTTCTCAAACTAATGCATGAATTCTTGATTTGCAGCTGCTTACAGGTCTAAATCTCCAAGCTGAAGTTGTTAATCCGGAGAGCTAATAAAGAAGACACCTTTGGCTTTTTATTTGAAAAAAAATATATAAATGGATGATTCAAACATATTCTTATAGTCTTTCTTTATAAGAAGTAGATGTTCTTGGAGGCAGTCAATTGGCTCAATTCTGCTTGAACCTCTTAATGCTTCCTTATTATGCTTGAATAATATGCAATACATTAAACTTACAATGCATAGTCTTGCTCCCAGTTTCTTTGAATTTTGATTTTGCTACTGTATGAAATTTCAGTTACTATCAGAACAACATAAGGGGATAAAAGGTGAGGATCAATTGTACAATAAATTCATATGTTCCCTTATTACAATATCCATATATTGCTCAATTAAGTCACCTTGCCTCTTAAAGCTATGGATCTAGCCATGGTGGGGCTCATACTTTTATGCCATATCTTGATGATTTTGAATGTAAAATGTTAGTAGGGCCTAGTAAATAACCTAGGCAATATTGGGTTGTTGGTTTTTTAGGGCGGAAACTAAGAAAAAACACCTGTCGCGCCCCTTTTTTGAAATTAAAAATCAATGTGTTATAAAAATGAATTTTTGGATTAACTTTGATTGGAAAATGAATTTTTTATTTAAAGAGAAAATAAGCAAAGAAAATGGGCCTAAATGGGACTTAAAAGTGTGACGGTTTTGGCCCCAAAATAATAGTTTAAAAAAGGTTTTAAATGAAAAATCGGAGTTGCCACTTGATATTGAGTTAAGGTGTACCAAGTCACCTAAAATGAATTTTAAAATAAAAGTAGAGAAAAACCCTTTTTAAACGACTCCAAGTTTTCGAAAATTAGAGAAAAGTATTCGGGAGTCACATTTGAGGAAAGGGAAGGCAAGGATAAAATACAAGGCACCCTTTCAACCTAACCAAGGTTGGTTGCGTGATTTTGTCAAAGATTTTCTTATTTTAACCTAAGAATTTATCACATTTGGACGTACTATATGAATGCAAACCCTAGACCTAATGTATCGGGGTCAACATGTCTTTTCGAATTTTAGTTGGTGCAAATCGCATTAATTATAATGCCCAAAAGTAATTATTTGAAGAAGTCACGAATGTGCAAAATATGAGATTCGAAGAAAAGAAAAGAAAATAATGATTATACAAATATACATGACCTAGAGAAATGCATCATAACGGGTGCGGGAGGCTAATACTCGTGACTTCAATGTTCCCTTTAATAGAGGGAATACGAGCATGCTAAGGCTAAAAAGCCAAATTCGTTCACATCCCATATTCAAGGGGTATTCCTATCTAATCAAGCAAATAATCTAACATAGTTTCTAATTTTCCCCTAAGTGAAATGCAAGTCTAATTTCATGTTACATACATAGGGATAGTAATATACATATAGGGGAAAATATGGGGTAAGGGATATACGTATAAGGAGGGATATCATGCAAAAATGATAGAAGAAAAACCCTAAAAATTGGAATTATGCATGAAAATGTGATGTTTTATCTCACAAGCATGATCTAAAGCGTGGATGGGTTCCTAAGGGTCTAGCGTTGGACTAGCCCATATCTACAAGTTCTCACTAGTGTTGGACTAGTGAGATCGGGAAAAAAATGGGTCTCAACTAGCATTGGACTAGTGAGAAATCAAGAATAGAACCACAACTAGCGTTGGACTAGTGTGGTGACGACACGCATTTATTACAGTCTAATAAATCAGATAAAGCATAATAAAGCAAATAAACACATAAAACACATAGCATATAGGCATGATATCTAGATGCAAATCCTAAGAAACCGAGCAACACATAGCATGCAAAACACACAAGCAATTAAAGCAAATAAAACCCTAACTATTACACTTGGGGCCCTAACTACAATCTAAGGGTGAGGAAGGAATAAAATAAATAAATAAATTCCTAATTATTACATATTCTATCTAAATGCAGATCTTGAACCCCCTAACTATTACAACTTGGCATTTGAGTGCCTTTCAAATAATCAAAATTAAATTAAAAAATATATATACAAAATCAAAACAATAAATAAATTAAATAAAAACATTCAAAAGGGCATGCAATTACACATAAAAGTCACATAATGACACATAAGATCAATTAAAGTCAAAATAAGGGACGGAGTGTACGTCCTTTGAGTTGATGCCCTAAATGAAACGAAAATACTTATTTACCGTATCCAGAATGGCGTCCCTTTCTCTTCGCCTCCTTCATTCTGCGTGCACGAGAGCGAGAATGAATCTTTGTCGGTTTTCTAATAATAAACCCATCCTTGACCAATTTCCTAATGTTTTGCCTGGAATTGGCCATGGAGATTTCGCTGACTTCATTAGGGTCAAGCCACACCTTTCCCTTCCCGCACTTGAGTACGCTTGCTGCTAAGCGCTTCTAAAGCTTCAGCAACACCATTTTTCCTCCTCTCTGTATCTCTCCTTCTCTTTTGATTCTTCTTGCTCCCCTTTTCCTCTGTTCTTGCAACTCTGTTTTCCTTTGCTTTGTTTTTCTTTTTCAGCCGAAGCCTCTTGCCCTCTGTTTTCCTTCTTTTTCTTTTTAGTTTCTTCCTCCTCTCTTCTGTTTTCCTTTTTCCTTCGTCTACCTCTCTTTTCTTGCCTTTCCAGATTCCCTGTTGTTCCCCCTTGTGCTGTTTTTTTTTTTTTGCTCGTTGCTTGGTTCCACCTCCCTCGCTCAGTCCCCCCCTGTTTCTCCCTTTTGCTAACCCTTTTTCCTTTGCTTCGTTTCCCAGTCGCCCGAAGTTCTTCCTCCCTTTTTCCAGATTTTCCAAGCCCTTTTTCTTCTAACTCTCTCGGTCTCTCCCTTTTTTTTTTGCTCTCTTAGTTTTCCTTCCCAGCCGCCGTCCGCCGCCAACTTCCTTTCCTGTGTTTTCCTCCCCAGCCCTAGACCTTTCTTTCTTAGCCTCCCGTAGCTCCCTTCTTACCCTAGCCGCCCAAAGCCCTCAATCTTTTTATTTTTCTTTGTGTTTTTCTTTCCAATTTTTCTAAGACTCCCAAATGTCTAGACACCTCACCTTCTAGGTGTTGTGTTGTCAAAGACACAAAAGGACACTTGTCCCCATTGCATGTCCCCCACTTGTCTAATAATCCCCCCATACACATGTCTTCTCATTTTATTTATTTATTATATATTTTTCAAAAATAATTTAGGTAAACAAACATAACAAATTAACTCCTAATTGCAAATGCATTGCACAATTTTCAGAAATTGAATCTAAAGGATCAAAGACAAATTTTTGAATTTTTTGTGAAAACTTTACCCTTTTTTAGACATTTAATGCTAAAAATATCTTAGAAATAAAATGAAACTAATGAACCTAATTTATAAAAATGAGTAGAAATGAATACAAACTATCATTTAATCAATTAAAATAAAATAAGAATAAATAATAAATAATAAAAATTTGGTGTCTACAACACCTTAGTGTTACAAAAAAAAAAAAAGAAAAAAGAGCTTATAAGAGACTTGTATTAAAGATGAAAAATGAGATTATGTTTTACATTCATTAGCTCACTATTTATAGTAATTACATGAAACAAACTAGCAAAATATCCAACTAACAATTATCTTAAAATCTCAATAAAACATAATATTATTCTACTAGCAAATCTTAGCTAATATATTTGTTAACAAACCAACATGATCTTTGGTTAACAAATATCCTTATTCTTCTAATAACTAATTTTAGATTCAATATATGTAGGAAAAGTTTTTCAATATCCTAAAACGGAGCAATATCCTAAAAGTTTTCTAAAAACACCCCAAAAAATAGCTAAATTATTTTGATATGAAACATAATTTAGCAAAATCTGTAGGAAAAGTTGGCATATCTCAACACTCCTCCTTGCTACTTTTGTTGTAGATTTTGAATTATCTTCTCAAATCTTTGAATCTTGTTTTGGACGAGACTTTTGTAAGAAGTTCTGCAATTGATGATTAGCCTTGCAATGAACTTCTTCCTTTGGGTTTTTATGCAAGCTAAATATTAGTCTTGCAACAAACCACTTCTTTTGTCTTCTCATGCTCAACTCCACATAAAAAATGATTTTTTTTTTATATTTCCAAATAACCTTCTCATAGGTTTAAAGTGGAACATCCTTTGACGACATTTTGAATCTATACAGAAAATATGAAATTCTGCATGGTCGTCATTTTGTCATCACCATCAAAATTTGTAGACTCAAAAATAGCAATATTATAATCTTGATAAATATCCGGAATCAATTTGATACCTCCTGACTTATCAATGATCTCCTCCTGAATTTTTTCACGATCTGAATTCTTGATTTCATCATCATGTTCCACTTTAGAATTGTCAAAATCTGACCAATTCATAGTGTAACTTTTTCTTTTTATGTTAATTGAGAATAATTTATTCTCAATCAAATCATTAGCCATTATCCTTGCGAAAACGGCATCAAAAACTGATATGTGAATGCTAGCCTTAGATCTTTGTCTAACTGCAACTCTGTGGTTCTAATTTGTGTATCTATCAGCTCTTCAAATGCTGGTGAAACAAAATTCATCTCCACCATATCCAGTAGATCATTGACTACCAAAATTTTATGTCCAAATTTGGTAAGTTTCACCACTAAAAGTTGAAACATTTGACAAAAAATTCTTTCCTGTCATGGCTTTGAACTTATAAAGGATCCTCACCAATGCACTCACTATAAAAAAAAAAAAAAAGACTCAAGGCCCTTAAGATATAGGCTCTGGATACCACTTTGTTGGTTTTTTGGGGTATGAACTAAGAAACAACATCTTAGTGTTACAAAAAAAAACTTATAAGAGACTTGTATTAAAAATGGAAAATGAGCTTATGTTCTACATTCATCAACTCACTATTTATAGTGATTACATGAAACAAACTAGCAAAATATCCAACTAACAATTATCCTAAAATCTCAATAAAACATAATCTTCTTCTACTAACAAATCTTAGCTAATATATTTGTTAACAAACCAACATGATCTTTGGTTAACAAATATCCTTATTCTTCTAATAACTAAATTATTTTGACATGAAACATAATCTAGCAAAATATGTAGGAAAAGTTGGCATATCTCAACACGGGTTGAAAGAAAAGTTAAAGAAGGAACTGAAGAGGAAGGAGAAATGAAAAGAAAAGATAAAATGTTAAATAATTGGAGGAACTGCAAAAAAAAAAAAAAAAAAATCAAAAGGCGAAAAGATTTTTGAGTGAACAATTTATCTATGTGCAAGTCGCGTCCTCTGGCTCTGGCAGCCCAACTTAGGGTCAAAATTCGTGAGAAGCACAAATTAGGTAAGGTATCAATTGGGAACATTCTACCATCGTAGTAATAACAGACTCTCCATTAGCAGGGAAAAAGGAAAGCAAAAAAGTGTACAGGGGGCAAAGTGTAATATTTTGACAAAACTTAGATTTTTTTAGGGAATGTTTTTACATAATTAGTTCATGAAGCAAAGTGAAATACCGACTTATATGAAGGTACACTTTGTTGCTTTGATAATAGCATTAAGGCTTAATCTTTTTTGCACCTCTAATGTATATATTTACGAGTTTAGATGCATGCCACGCTATTTTAATTTGAATTTAAATATCAAATTTTGCAAGCGTCTGAAAACCTACTTGTCTATATACCATTAATGATTTGTTCATTAAACAATCTCATTTTCAACTTGTTTAAAATAACACCATTATTTTAGCTTTTACTTGTGTTAATTGCACTTTGCACTCTTTGCTCCGACTACCATTTTCATCCTTAAACTACACTTTACTCTTTAAACTGTAAATTTCGTCCCGCTTAAATACAATTCTTGACGAAATGCTCAAAATTAATAGAATAATTCCCATATTCTGTTAACTTATCATTTTAACTAAAATTAACCAGATGTATTGGTACATAAATGTCAATTCAAAAACCCTTAAAACCTCTTAAAAATTAAACGTATTTTCTTTTTCTTCCTTTGTTCTTACATTTTTTTCATTTCCTTTTCTACTACCGCACAGAAGGTACCACCATCGCTGCACCATACAATCAATAGTTTAGGCCAAGTTTAACACCGGAATCAATAATATGCATATCTCCATCATTGAAGACCAATATCCACATAATCATCCGCTACAAAACATATCCAAAGGAAATTAAACCCCTGTGTCCAAAAAAAAAAAATCCCAACTAAAAGAATTATTCTCAACCAAAACAACAACGATGGTACAACTAATGTTGCAGTCAATGTCAAAATTGATGAAAAAAGGGTGTGATATGAAAAAAAAAAACAATTTTCCCTAACTGGATTTGACTTTTTGAATTCCTCGATTAATTTTTTTATTTAACCAATTTCATGGGTAATCTTTTTTTTTTTTCAACAAACGAATTTCATGGGTAATCTAGGTTTGAAAATTCCAGCATTGTTAGATCGGTTTCGTGGCTGTCATTTGAAATTCTTAGTACCCTTAAACCTTAATGGTAACAACTTTTCATCTCTGCAAGTTGGATGTCAAAAAACTCGTTGAAAAAACACTATTCTATAGTAGTACTAAAGTTTAAAATACCATGGTCATTAAGATCTAAGACAACAGGATGACTACGGAGTTTACTTCTTGTACAAGGAGGCCCACAGTCATTAAGATCTAAGACATCAACATTAAAACAGCAACTATCAACTACGGAGTTCACTTCTTGTACAAGCAGGTCTAAACAATGGCCCATAGTCATTAAGATTTAAGACATTGCACAGTACATCTTTTTTGACTTGGTAAGCTGACCTTTAAACCGGCATTTCAGATTAATCCCATTGTAAAGCGCATAATTCACGAAATACCCTTTTTTTTTTTTTGACAAATGGCAACTATCCACTTCGATAAAATTTTACAGAGATACACTTACTTTGGCTCAATAAAGTATCAATGATAGATTGGCTGAAGACAACTTCTAATTTGATTATAATTTTTTGGTTAATGAAGTGGATAATGCAAAACATTAGGAATTTAACTTCTAATTGTGCCTTCCCATAATGCAGAAGATCACAATAGATATTCATAAACCTATTTCGTCGCTGGACTCGTTTATAAGTTCATTGTCATTACTGAGCTGACACTTTTCTGTATTAAGTTCTGACAACGAGGTTTAGCTCATTTTCCGCAGAAATATACCAAGAAAATTAGTTCCAATTGTGTGGGCTATACACAAGATTCTATAACAGCTCAAACATTATTGTTCCCATTCCGCAGAAACTTTTATCATTCAATCATCAATTTGTTGCAAATTAATCCATCTTTGCCTTCACAGCTCATCCAAATTCCAAATACCATGTGGGGATTTCGCTCATCAACATTAGCGAGCATTTTTCTCCTACTCTTAGTTGCCATGAACTTTTCAGTAAGCCATGTTTCAGCTGCAAAACATTTTCAAGATGAGACCGATCGCCTTCCTCTGCTTGAATTCAAGAAGCAGATATATGATGACCCATTTGGAGTGCTGAATTCCTGGAACCATTCACAACACCATTGCCAGTGGGAAGGAGTCACATGTGGTACTCGACATCAAAGGGTCATAGCCTTGACTCTACGGCATAAGCAGTTGTCTGGAACCATATCTCCTCATGCCGGAAATCTAAGCTTCATGAGGTTCATCCAACTTACGGACAATCAATTCCATGGTGAGATTCCCCAAGAATTCGGTCGCCTCCTCAGGCTAAGAGTCTTGAACTTGTCAAGTAATGCACTCAGTGGGAAAATCCCAGCAAACCTGACCTACTGCTCAGAGATGATAAATATTAGCCTAGCGGGGAACAATCTAGAAGGGAAAATCCCGATCGATCAGCTGAGCAATTTGAAGAAGCTTGAAATTTTTTATCTTGGCCTCAACAATTTGACAGGAGAGATTCCCTCCTCCATTGGGAACCTATCTTCATTGATTGGACTCGCTCTCGAGTACAACAATCTGGAGGGAAGTTTGCCTCTGGAGATGGGGCTCTTCAAAAGGTTATCTATATTTTCAGCAGCAGAAAATAAACTCTCTGGTATAATCCCCGCCTCCATCTTTAATAGTTCAGCCATTACTGTCATTTCAGTAGCCGACAATTACTTTCACGGCAATCTCCCAATTAACATGGGTCTCACCCTACCAAATCTGAAACAATTAGCTGTTGCGGGAAACAATTTCTCTGGAAACTTTCCCACTTCAATCACCAATGCTTCTGGGCTTGAGTCTATTGATCTTTCCGAGAATAAAGTTGCAGGCCAAGTTCCAGCTAATTTAGGAGATCTGACAAATCTTCAATTTTTAAATCTTGAAAGAAACCTCTTCGGCGGTAATTCAACTGGAGACTTAGATTTTATTGCATCATTGACCAACTGCAGTGATCTAAGCGTTTTTTCATTGAGTACCAATAATTTTGGAGGTAATATACCTAAAGTCATGGCCAATCTCTCAAATCAACTCACTGCATTGTACTTGGGAGATAACCAACTGTCAGGAACCATTCCACAAGGATTTGGAAACTTTGTCAACCTAATTCGACTTAGCCTTGAAGAAAACTATCTTTCAGGGGTCATTCCAAGAGATTTTGGCAAATTACAAAATTTGCAACTTCTGGTTTTTGACAATAATGACTTGTCAGGACAGATATTCTCTATCCTATGTAATGCCACAGGTCTATACCATCTGGACTTATCATTTAACCTGTTTGAAGGGGGCAATATATTTGACAATGTTCTTATGAACTGTCAAAATTTGCAACATCTGGATATATCTCACAACAACTTCACTGGAATTATATCACCACATTTTCTGCAGACGCACTCATCACTGATTTACATGAAAATAGGTGAAAATTCGTTTAGTGGTTCTCTGCCTCCTGAAGTTGGAAAGCTTATACACTTAGTGGATTTCAATGTTTCCCACAACCAATTTGCTGGAGATATTCCCATCTCACTTGCGGATTGTTCAAATCTGGAGAATCTTTCTATGCAAGCCAATTTTTTCCAAGGAACAATTCCACCAAATTTGGCTTCTTTGAAGAGCATCCAGCAATTAGACCTTTCAAGTAATAACTTGACTGGTCCAATACCCAACGAACTTGAGAAGCTTCAATTTTTGAGGTACTTAAACCTTTCCTATAACGACATTGAGGGTGAGGTACCGAACACTGGAGTTTTCAGCAATGCGAGTCAAATATCACTGATTGGCAACAACAAACTCTGTGGAGGCATTCCAGAATTGGAGTTCCCACCTTGTCCACTGATTAAGGGGAAAAACAGAGGAAAGCTTAAGGTTATCATATTGTTGTCCATTGTTTTACCAGCAACGCTTCTGGTTCTCGGTGCATTGTTGTTGTATTTCTTGGTATATCAAAAAATAGAGAGAAGAATTGTGGCCGGATTCTCTAGCATGCCCCCAAGAATCGATGAGCTCTTACGGCTTTCTTACCATGAACTTCTTCGTGCAACTTCTGGATTTTCTCCAGAAAACTTAATTGGTTCAGGAAATTTCGGAGCTGTCTACAAAGGAAGGCTAGAAAAACATGGCAACAAGCTTGTAGCAGTTAAAGTTCTTGATCTTCAAAAGAATGGAGCTTCGAAAAGTTTTAAGGCCGAGTGCACAGCATTGAGAAATATTCGCCATAGAAACCTCGTTTCTATCGTGAGTTATTGCTCCAGTATTGATTCCAAGGGTGATGAATTCAAAGCTCTAATCTATGAGTTCATGGAAAATGGAAATCTGGACCTGTGGCTGCATCCTTCACAGACAACTGATCAGGCAACAAGCTCAAGAAGTCTTAATCTTCTTCAGAAGCTAAATATTGCAATTGATGTGGCTTCAGCATTGCAATATCTTCACCACCACTGCAAAGCTGAGATTGTTCACTGTGATCTAAAACCAAGTAACGTTCTTCTTGACAATGATCTTGTTGCTCATGTGGGTGATTTTGGATTGGCAAGGCTTCTCCCAAAACCCATCAACACTTCTTCCGAGCAAGGAACCAGCAGTACTATTGCCATAAAAGGATCGATCGGTTATGCAGCTCCAGGTAATTACAAATTACAACTTTTTATGGTCAAGATGTTACTTAATTGTGCACAGAAATATAGAACTTTTGGGACATTTAATTCTTTTTAATTTTTTTATTATAATTATTATGAGATCTCTAATCACTGATGCATAGTAGCTAATTTTAATTAAGTCATTTTGTTATAAAAGAAGGTCCACTATGCTCTATGCCCCAATCTAACATTTGATTAATTTTAATCACTTAGTTTTTTTTTTTTTTGTTTTTCTTTTGCCACCCAATAATAACATGTCTAGAAACAAAATCTCAGAGTATGGAATGGGTCTTGCGGCATCAACTCAAGGGGATGTCTACAGCTACGGCATTCTTTTGCTAGAGATGATTACAGGAAGGAGGCCAACAGATGATATATTCGTGGGTGACCTAGATCTACATAACTATGTTAATGGGGCCTTGCATGAACAAGTTTCTGAGATCGTGGATCCATTGCTTTTTCTTGAAGGAGATGAAAACAGAAATATGACTCCTGGAGGGGAAACTATTAATGCTGGAAGAGAGATGGAGTGCATTATTTCCCTGCTGAAAATTGGACTCAAGTGCTCTGCAAGATTACCAAACGACAGGATGCATATGAATGAAGTTGTCAGAAAATTACATCTCATTAAGGATGTTTTCCTTGGTGTCAGGGTACATCAAGAAAATTTTGAAGCTTAATATCTACAGGTATACTCAAGAATTTAATACAGCCCACAAGTTGAAGTCCATTTTTTCTATATTAGGTAAAGAATTTTATTCTTGACATAAGCTTGCAAGCCAACTCGTTCTACCAGTCAAAATCTATTCCAGTCCAAAACAAAAAAACAAAAAAAAAGAAAAAGCTATGCTTCGTGCTCACTAGCATGGACAAAGATGGCTTCTCATACTAATGCATGAATTCTTGATTTGCAGCTGCTTACAAGCTGAAGTTGTTAATGGGGTGAGCTAATGAAGAAGACACCTTTGGCTTTTTATTTGAAAATAAAAATATAAATGGATGATTCAAACATATTCCTATAGTCTTTCTTTATAAGAATTAGATGTTCTGGAAGGCAGTCAATTGGCTCAATTCTGCTTGAACATCTTAATGCTCCCACTTTCTTTAAATTTTGATTTTCCTACCATATGAACAATATAAGGGAATAAAAGGAGGGATCAATTGTACAATAAATTCATATGTTCCCTTATTACCATATCCATATATTGCTCAATTAAGTCACCTTGCCTCTTAAAGCTGTGGATCTAGCCATGGGTGGGGCTCTCATACTTTTATGCCATATCTTGATGATTTTGAACGTAAAATGTTAGTAGGGCCTAGTAAGTAACCTAGGCAATATCGGGTTGAAAGAAAAGTTAAAGAAGGAAGTGAAGAGGAAGGAGAAATTAAAAAAAAAGATAAAATGTTAAATAATTGGAGGAACTGCCAAGAAAAAAAATTAGAAGGGAAAAGGATTTTTGACTGAACAATTTATCTATGTGCAAGTCGCATCCTCTAGCTAGGGATGGCAACGGGGGTAGGCACCCGCGGGGGGTCATTGGGGCGGGGGTTGGGGCGGGGGCGGGGGGAATTTTTCCCCCTGTTTAGAAACGGGGCAGGGGGCGGGGGTATACTCCCCCGTCCCATTCCCCGCCCCGCCACCTGTTTGAATATATATATATATATGTACATAATTATATATATAATGATATTATCAATTATACTACAAATTATACATGTCTATTAATAAAAATTATTAATTATTTATACTAAATTTATTAATACGTTTATGTTAAATTCCTAACTATACTTAATACAATAACACTTTTTTCTAAAAAAAATACAATAATAATTTAGTGATTGTATTTGTATCAAAAGTAAAAACTTGATTATTTTAGTTATATTTGTTTTATCATATTAGATTGTATTCAAATAACCTTTGTTTAACTATTTTTATGAGTTTCAATTATGAAATTACAATGAATAATAATTTGATGATGTGTTGATATTTTAATACTTGATTATTTGCTAAAATTTAATTATAATGAAATTATATAATAAATTTTTTTTAACCCCACGGGTGTCCCAGCGGGGGAAGCGGGGTAAGGCGGGGGAAGCCAGGGGCGGGGGCAGGGGGAATTAAAATGCGATGGGGCGGGGGTTGGGGAAGGTGTCCCCCGCCCCACCCTCGCCCCATTGCCATCCCTACCTCTAGCTCTGGCTGCCCAACTTAGGGTCAAAATTCGCGAGAAGCATAAATTGGGTAAGGTGTCAATTGGGAACATTCTACCATCATAGTAATAACAGACTCTCCATTAGCAGGGAAAAAGGAATGCAAAAAAGTGTATAGGGGGCAAAGTGTAATATTTTGAGGGAATGTTTTTAACAAAATTAGTTCATGAAGCAAAGTGAAATACCGACTTATATGAAGGTACACTTTGTTGCTTTGATAATATCATTAAGGCTTAATCTTTTTAGCACCATTAATGTATATATTTACGAGTTTTGTTGCTTTGAAATACGGACTTTGCCACGCTATTTCAGCTTAAATTTAAATATCAAATTTTACAAGCGTCTAAAAACCTACTTGTCTATATATCAACTATGATTTGTTCATTAAACAATCTCATTTTCAACTTGTTTAAAATAATACCGTTATTTTAGCTTTTACTTGTGTTAATTGCACTTTGCACTCTTTGCTCCGACTACCATTTTCATCCTTAAACTACACTTTACTCTTTAAACTGTAAATTTTGTCCTGCTTAAATACAATTCTTGACGGAATGCTCAAAATTAATCGAACAATTCCCATATTCTGTTAACTTATCATTTTAACTAAAATTAACCAGATGTATTGGGACATAAATGTCAATTCAAAAACCCTTAAAACCTCTTAAAAATTAAACGTATTTTCTTTTTCTTCCTTTGTTCTTACATTTTTTTCATTTCCTTTTCTACTACCGCACAGAAGGCACCACCATCGCTGCACCATACAATCAATAGTTTAGGCCAAGTCTAACGCCGGAATCAATAATATGCATATCTCCATCATTGAAGACCAATATCCACATAATCATCCGCTACAAAACACATCCAAAGGAAATTAAACCCCTGTATCCAAAAAAAAAAAATCCCAACTAAAAGAATTATTCTCAACCAAAACAACAACGATGGTACAACTAATGTTGCAGTCAATGTCAAAATTGATGAAAAAAGGGTGTGATATGAAAAAAAACAATTTTTCCTAACTGCTTTTGTCTTTTTGAATTCCTCGATTAATTTTTTTTATTTAACCAAATTCATGGTTAATCTTTTTTCTTTTTAACAAACGAATTTCATGGGTAATCTAGGTTTGAAAATTCCAGCATTGTTAGATCGGTTTCGTGGCTGTCATTTGAAATTCTTAGTATCCTTAAAGCTTAATGATAGCAACTTTTCATCTCTGCAAGTTGAATGTCAAAAAACTCGTCGAAAAAACACTATTCTATAGTAGTACTAAAGTTTAAAATACCATGGTCATTAAGATCTAAGACAACAGGATGACTACGGAGTTTACTGCTTGTACAAGTAGGCCCATAGTCATTAAGATCTAAGACATCAACATTAAAACAGCAACTATCAACTACGGAATTCACTTCTTGTACAAACAGGTCTAAACAATGGCCCATAGTCATTAAGATTTAAGACATTGCACAGTACATCTTTTTTGACTTGGTAAGAAGACCTTTAAACCGGCATTTCAGATTAGTCCTATTGGAAAGCGCATAATTCGCGAAATACCCTTTTTTTTTTTGACAAATCGCAACTATCCACTTCGATAAAATTTTACAGAGATGCACTTACTTTGGCTCAATAAAGTATCAATGATAGATTGGCTGAAGACAACTTCTAATTTGATTATAATTTTTTGGTTAATGAAGTGGAGGTGAAAATTAATTAGTCCATAATGCAAAACATTAGGAATTTAACTGCTAATAGTGCCTTCCCATAATGCAGAAGATCACAATAGATATTCATAAACCTATTTCGTCTCTGGACTCGTTTACAAGTTCATTGTCATGGATTTTACAAGTTCTTCATTACTGAGCTGACACTTTTTAATCCCAGCTTTCACGGTAGCAGTATCAGACTAGATGAAGCTTATTGACCATTTCTGCATTAAGTTCTGACAACGAGGTTTATAGACTTAAAAGCAAGTCATGACCATCAATATTTTGGTCCTTCCCACGTATTGCAGACAAAGTCATTTAGCCGACAGACTGTTAAAGACCTGAAAGAATAATAAATTGTGGCCCACTACTATAGAAATTGTGAGAGTATTCAGATCGTCAATATCGGCGACCTCAGTGAGGAGTTAGCAAAACTTTGAAAAATGTCTAAGAGGGTCTCTCTCTAATTATGAGAGAGTTTAATTTCTTTTAGGCCAGAAGGGTCTGAAAATTAATGATCTCATTTTGCTGAAACCTATAAGAAGAGAAATTTCTTTGTTGCTTCTTCCATACCCATTAAATGAGATCCTCAACTGTCATGATTGCAGGCTGAAGTAGAAAGTGGGGGCAAAGACCAAAACAAAGCAAAATGGACAATGTCATTGTAAGCACAAATTTTATTGCCTAAAATAAAAGACAAGAAAATTCGTACAAATATCAAATTGATTAAATCAAATAATAAGCGGGTTACAATCTCTGAAAGTTTTTGAATCAAAGAAATTAATCCTCTGATTCTTTTCTTCGAATAGCTTCAATTGAAGGGACGAAAAGACTTGTTCTCCAATCGAAAGGGTGTTTCCTACAATTTCGGCGTAGAAAACGATTGATTTGATGATGGTGTCAAACACTTGGAACTTCAAGTCTTCAACACCGATAGCAGCAGGAGGATTTGTTTGACTTGATTTGGACTTGGATTTGAGGAAGAAAGCTCTTGAAAAAATTTGACAGAGTTTCTCCGAAAGTTAGGGATTTTTCTCGTGTATTTGTCTTGAGGAAAGACCTTTATTTATACCCAAAATATGTAGGCTAAATCTTCAAGAAAACCCTCAAAATCTTCCTGCATTTTGGATCACTTGTTACTCAAGAAATCTATTTAACTTGGGCTTAAATAATGGGCCAACCCAAATAGTCCATTGTGAATTAATAAATCAATTAATTCACTTCCACTTAAATGGGCATTACAAATTTAATTTGATTTAATAGCCCATATAATATTGACCCAATTTGCAAGTTCAAAACATAACGAACTTCTACAATTTAACTTAATTTAATCAAGATCAATTTAATTTAAATAAATCTTGACTAAATAAATTAAATAAATTTTCTTTGTCTACAAATGCCCCCACTTCAAGACTTGGTGAAGCATTGCATGCAATCGCTGGAGGCAAGACTTGAAGTATCAATCTCTTTACTGTTGACTTAAAGTTAAACCAAATTAGATGCTTCAAGCGTTCGGCATATGGGTGACCCATTCTTTGTCTAGCAGAGAATCATTCATATCAATTGAAGAATTGCATCTCAAATTCCAATTGAGTAGGCAATGGTCACGGGTCTCCACATTGAATCTTTCAATTCTTAATTTAGTAGTCTTTGGAAATGCCGCCCCGCAATACCAGACCACAGCTTTGACCAGTCAAAATTAGAAACTCCCATCTCGTTATGCGATGTGGGTTTCTGTGTGAAAACTATATGCCGAAATTTGGAGTTTGCTCTTAGGTCGCTGACTACCAAATCTTACTTTTGGCACTTGGCAATATGAAATTTGCAAAGTTTCAACACTTCCTAAATCGAAAATGTACTTCCAAAACAAATGTTGGCAACCTCTGACTGCCGAATTTCAAGAGCTTCCTAAACCGAGTTTCAGTTTTTGAAGTTAATCTTAGGAACCAAATTCATGTGATTCCAAAAAAAATTAAATGGTAATCACTGAATTTAGTAGCTGCCCAAAATTTAAAACTTCTTAAAATGATTCATCAAAGCACCTCTAACTGCCGAATTTCAAGAGCTTCCTAAACCGACTTTCAGCTTTTGAAGTTAATCTTAGGAACCAAATTCATGTGATTCCAAAAAATTAAATGGTAATCATGTGATTCCAAAAAATTAAATGGCAATCACTGAATTTAGTAGCTGCTCAAAATTTAAAACTTCTTAAAATGATTCATCCAAGCACCTCTGACTGCCGAATTTCAAGAGCTTTCTAAACCGACTTTCAGCTTTTGAAGTTAATCTTAGGAACCAAATTCATGTGATTCCAAAAAATTAAATGGTAATCACTGAATTTAGTTGCTGCCCAAAATTTAAAACTTCTTAAAATGATTCATCCAAGCACCTTATAAAGCCGCACAAGACATGTTTTTGTCTTGAAGTTGTGACAAACATCTTTACTAAAGACTACCACGATATTTGAGGAAGAAACCTGTTTCACACGTGCACCCTGAAGGTAATCATCTTTACTGCCTTTTGAAAATTACATGTTGGTCGAGTAACAGATGTCTGCCAAATTTCATTGAGATCTGTCAAAACTTGATTTATTTTCACCTTAGAAAGAGAAAAAAAAAAATTTTTTTTGAGATTTTTTTTTTGGGTCACTCTTTTCTTTTACCATGGTACGCTTCCAAATCTTTGTCTTGCATGTCTTTCTTGTGAAGCAAGGCAAAATTTGTCGTTGACGATGATTTTTTTTTTCATCATTTTTTTTTCATGTCAATTTAATTGATAGCTGACATGAAGTGCTTACCAACACATGCATTGCGACTTTCTTGGAAATGCATCCTTCTTATGAGTTTCTTTTTTTTCTTTTTTTTTTTTAGTTGCAGCTTGTATTGACACCCATTGAAGCGAGTTGACGTTCCAATTGTGTTTGACACTTTATAGCTCGTGGAATTCAAAACACTAAGGTAACTCACATGCCTCATGATTTTCACTTCTTGTCAATGCCAAATATTTTTTTTTTTGTGATATGAAAGGAGGATCCCTTGCGACAACATACACGGTGGACCCTCACTTTGAAGAAGGTACAACCGCAAACTCCCACGAGAGCCATGCTATGGCCAATGTTTTAAAAACCGGACCGTTAATTGAACCGGTGAAGTGAAAGGGTCGAGGTTCAACCGGTCGGACCGGTTCAACCTCGGTTCAATGAATTTTTTTAAAAATAATTTATATAAATATATATATGTACAAAATAAGACATGTAATGGACTAATTTAATACTTTATATGATGAAAAGTTTACTATTTTTTAATAACTTGGATTTTTAAAAATAAATTTTTTAAATTATAAGTTAAAACAAATAAATTTCATCTCAATTTCAATTATATCTAAATCCAACCCAAAAATATCACAATATTTTGAAATTATACAAAATTCACGTCTATGAGAATTTAGATATTGTGAACTTAAATTTTAATTTACGTTTTAGAGATTGCAATTTAAAAAAGGAAGTTTGGAGTTCGAAGGAAGTCAAGAAAATCGAAAATAGAAATGTAAACTTGATAAGAAACAAAAAATGAGATAAAAGTGAGTGGTTGTAGCATTAAATAATTTGGGTTAAAAAAATAATTCTTTTTGAACTTTTTTCAATTTAATGGACAAAAACAAAATTAAAAGATGGAAGAAAACATCAATAAATTAAAAATAAAGAGGTTTGATTAAAAAGGGAGTGACAAAAAAAAGAGGATAGAGAGAGAGAGAGAGAGTTGAAAATTAAAAAGAAAGAGCCATGAGAGGATGAGATTTTGTAAGAAAAATGGAAAAAAGAAATATGAGTGTTTGCTTTATATAAATAAGTTATCAAAAAAAATAATAGATGTGATGGTGCAACGGTTAATACATTGGTCTTCTATTACAAAGGTCTTGAGTTCGAATCTTGATAGCTGCATTTTGCAAAAAAAAAAAAAAAAAGAGGAATGTTGAAAACCGGTTCAATAGCGGTTCAATAGCGGTTTTTACGGTTCGACCGGTTCTTGACCGGTTTTCTGACAAAGTCAACTATGGCATTGAACCGGACCGGTGCCATGGCCGGTTTGCGGTTCAACCGGTTAGAACCGGCGGGTCTGGTCCGATTTTCAAAACATTGGCTATGGCTTGAGGAGTACACGAAGAAGGTGCAACCAAGAAATTTGAAGAAGGCGCAACCACAAACTCCCACGAGAGCCCATCATGGCTTGAGGAGTACAAAGAAGATGGCGCAACCAAAACTTGAAGAAGGTGCAACCGCAAACTCCCACGAGAGCCTATTATGGTTTGAGGAGTACAAAAGAGATGGCGCAACCAAAATTTGAAGAAAGCGCAACCGCAAACTCCCACGAGAGCCATATTATGGCTTGAGAAGTACATAAAGAATGAGACACGATTACCCACTTCAATAAAAACTCACCCAAAATTCAAGAAGTCTTTTACTATCTTCGATCATGCCATTTTAACCAAACTTTCTTTTTTCTTGCTTTTGCTGCAGGTTAGTCTTGATGCAATGGTGGTGTTTAAGGAAGTCACATCCTCAAACGAAAAGTATCTCCTTATCGCTGACAGCGATGGTGACTCCGGTGACAAAGGAACGAAATTATTGGTGCATCCCCCTATACAAGGAACTTACTCTGGTAAGTGGCCTTCTCACTAGTACCCAGAATTGAAGGACTGGTCACTTGAACTTTCTCAAAATGACGGCACGAAAATCCATTCCTTGAGATCCCTTATTCATAGTAAGGAGCCAAGAACAACTCCCTTTCAAACCCTTGGCAGGCGGATCATAGACGGAGATGCACATTGGGGGTCCTTCCTTGAGACTCAATGGTGCATTCAGTTATATCAAGAATTACTGGGAGTGGTTGGAGGATATTCTCGGCAAGAGCAAATAAGTGCTCCGTGAAAATTACTTGTTTGACGCCTTATATGCTTCACTTTTCACATATGATAGGAATTCCCATGTACTTAGGGCATTCTGTACGGCATAGTGCCCGGACACTAATACCTTGCATACATCTGTCGGGGAATTGTCTCTCTTACTTTGGGACTTGCACAAGTTAGGAGAACTTCCAATCATCGGGGGAATTTATGAAGAGGTAATCCCATGCGCGGATGAGCTAATTGGAGTAAATGAAAAGAAATTAAGTCATATTCCACAAAGCTGTGAGTATTTGTTCGCAGCCTTACATCATCTTCAACACGGGGAATCCAACAAAACTGGAGTTTCTGCTGCCCAATGGATTAAGTTCTGGTTTAAAGGCAAAACCAGGTACTCAAAACCAAAGCAGAAAAGGATAAAGAGGCTATCTCGTGCTCAAGCGACCCAAAATCTGGATGACGAAATTGGACAACCACGCAAATTTTCAAGTCAAAACAATGGCGTATTTAATACCATCGGAGTTAAACTTCACTTACGAGAAGAGACCTATCTTGCAGCATTTATATCTTGCTGGCTCTGTGTCTTTGCTTTACCAGATGAGAACCTCCATTATATTAGACCATCTACTTTCAAAATGGCTAGTATGATGACTGCCGGTCGTAAGACTTGCCTTACTGTTCCTGTCCTGCCAAACATATACCATGGGCTTGATAAAATTTCAAACTCAACTACCCCAGGGTGCGCATGTGCGGCTTTTCC
Organism: Coffea eugenioides; assembly: GCF_003713205.1. NCBI lineage: Eukaryota > Viridiplantae > Streptophyta > Magnoliopsida > Gentianales > Rubiaceae > Coffea > Coffea eugenioides. The sequence continues at coordinate 35,553 of NW_020862884.1, read as the reverse complement.
GGTGCACTACGTATATGCTTGGTTAGCGAGTTATTTCTCTACCCATTATTCGACTCCAAATACCATGCCTGGACCTACCATGACCAACTATTCTGGAGAGGGTGGCGCACGATACTTTGATGAAAATAGTGCTCGCGACCTCATTCATCAGGGAGATAAAGTAACTTGGGGAATCACTTCTCTTGTGAAGAATCGCAATGAACTCTTTGTTGACGATGGCAAACTAGCAAATCTCGAACTAAGTTATTTTGTAAGCGCCTGCTCAAATTACTTAGTTTTGCATGCTGAAGGGGATTTCCTTGTTGAGCCATATAGTCCATATAGATTCGCGCGACAATTCGGGTTTTATCAAGTTCCTCCACAGGAACTCGGGGCAGATGTGCGTTCCACAAATTATGACTTGAGTCGAATACTCTGGCGCACTGCTATTCGTAGTAAAACAGAGTCAAAGATACTTTTTCCTAGCTATCCCTTGAATGCTAGCAAGCACACATCTTCAGGCTTTCAAACATGGTGGTCTACGGTACATGATGATTACCTCCTCAAAGGGCGTGATACTTTGATTAAGAGTATCCAATCAAGTGGGGAGCAGAAGAGGTCAAAAGGGAAGGAACTTGCAAATCTGAACAATCTCTCCAAGGTTGACAACAGTCTTGAGATGAAGCAAAAGACTGTGAGAAACGAGAAGGAAATTTTGAAGAGTTCAAACAACAAGGTTGCTACCCTTGAGGACCTTACCCCTAATGAACAATTTTCGAAGGGTACTTCAGTTCGTCTTCCCTCAAAAATTGTGAAAGCCATTGATCATGATTCTTGCAATTCACATGAGGAGAAGAGGAGCGAGCCTTTTGATGAGGAGGATGAGCAATCCACTAGCACGGACCAGCATTGGAAGCGCAAGAAGTCCAAGGTAATGACTTTCCCTTTGGATGATATTGGTTTAGATCCTAAGGAACTCTTTAAAGACATTCCGGATATATCTGTGCCTGGTATAAGCCGTGTCAATATTGTAAGGACCCCCCTTGCCTTCTTTAATTTAGCATTTGAAATCTACTTGTCAATTTCATATTCATGATTTGTCTCATAACGTTTTCCTTACAGTTGGATGATCAAGACTTGATCTTCATTGATGATGGAGAACCAAGTCAAATATCAGTTGAAGGACCTACTGCATTTGAACTTTTGGCCAAACAAGTGATCAGTTCTACCCAACAAATGGGTGCTAGTGAGAATTCCAAAAAGGCAGTAGAGGATGGAAATGTGATTCAGCAAATCACGCCACAGAAGGTGGAACATATGACTCCATCGGCCCAAAAGAAACTCAAAATTTTCGATCCACCATCGTGGCCAAGGGCACCTCGAGTATCTGAATTTTGCCCCCAAAATGTGATCTCAACATGCCGTCGAGACTATATCCAAATGTTGTGGAATAACTTGAGGGTGATGATATCTCAAACAGCCTTAGAGCGCATGCCTGCACTTGAAATGAAAGCCAACGAAATCATAGAGGAAATGCAAAGCTTCAATGCCGCGGATATCTCAAATTTGCAAGGCCTTTTAAAGGCTTTCTTTGCAAATGCAGCTCGTTACGTTGCAGTGAAATCTTCTCTCTCAAATAAAATTCCAGCTGAATCATATGATGAGTTGCTTTCTACGGCTACCCAACATCTTAGAGACGCTCAGAGTAAGGAGAGACAACAGGCAGAGAAGATCTCAACACACATGTTGAAGCTTAAGGAGATTGATCGCGAGGAAGTAGAGTTGAGGAAGCGACTTGAGTTCTTGGATACTCACAGGAAGGAGACGCTTTCACTGCTACGAGAAGAGCAAGATGATCTTACCCGAGTGCAAGGCGTGATGGTCGACTTACAAAATGAAGTTCGAAAGATCGAGAATTCCCCGCCCCTACTTGCTGAGGAGAGTCAAACTTTGGACAAGATGCAAGCGTTACTTGAAAGCAACCAAAAGGAGCTGTCGTTATTTGAATTCTAGAAATAGTTGCAATCTTTTACTTTGTTTCAAATTTCATCTTTTGTTACCTGCTCAAAGCGTGTAGCTATGTGCATAAACATTTCATAATGAAACTTGCTCTCTCTTTTTCACATTCTTGCAGACGTCCTCGTCTTTATTTGCTTTTTCGATAGCCACCATTTTAGACTATCAATTGTAGTATGAACAATTCTATCTTTGCATAATTTTGATCACACTTGAAAAGATAATTATCCAAATAATTTGGTAATCTGAATAATACACTTTCAAGTATATGTCACAAAATAATTCGAATTGTCTTAAAGATGAACGCTCCTTTTTTTTTTATCAAAAGAATCATCCGGACAAAGGATTTAGTTTTATATAATTGTAACTGAACTTAGAAGTTGCCCTCTAAGCTGCCTACGTATCCCAACAGGGAATCAAGTCACACGTAGTTCCTACCATTCACAGTTTAAACTCTTGCGGGTCAGGAGTATCCTTTTGTTTACCACCTTAGATTTGGTGGAGTGTTTCAGCAGTTTAACCACATGCTACACTATTGGTGGTTGTTGTCCACAGTTTTAGCTCATGCGGGTTTGGAGCAACATGCAGTTTAGACTCATGCGTCATGGAGTACTTCACTTTTTTTTTTTATGGCATGTATAACTTCACGAATTTTCCATTTATAGGACCAACTTTCACGCCATCTTTGTCCACTAATTTGTACGCACCATTCGTGTAGACTTCTCGAACAATGTACGGCCCATCCCATTTAGAGACGAATTTGTCTTTAGTGCGATGAGTCATAACTATTGGCCTTCGAACGGCAAGTACCATGTCCCCGACTTGAAAGGAGCGACGTCGAACTTTCTTATTAAAAGCTCTAGAGAGACGGGCTTGATAGCACTCCAGATTTTGTTGGGCCTCCAATCTCTTTTCATCCAAAGCTTCCAACTCTTCAAGGCGCAGGCGAACATTTTCTTCCTCCGTGAGCCCTTCTTGGATAGCAATTCTCAAAGAAGGAATTTGTTGCTCAAGGGGCAGAACAGCTTCTACACCATAGACCAAGGCATATGGTGTGGCTTGCGTCGGAGTTCGGTATGTGATGCGATAGGCCCAAAGAGTTTCGCCTATCCTTTCGTGCCAATCCTTCTTTGACTTTGCCACCACTTTCTTCAACAAGTTACATAAAGTTTTGTTGAATGCCTCTGCGAGACCATTGGCTGGGGCATTATACATGGAGGACTTGCGTTGCTTGAGATTAAATTTCTCACATAACTTATCCATCAAGCCATTGGAGAAGGATTTTCCATTATCAGTGATAATGTACCGGGGAACTCCATAACGGTAAATAATATTCACACGAATAAAATTCACCACATCTTCCTTTCTAACTTGCTTGAGCGGTATGGCTTCAGCCCACTTAGAAAAGTAGTCGGTCGCAGCCAATATATATAAGTGTTGACCGGATGACTTTGGTAATGGCCCCACAACATCAAGGCCCCAAGCATCAAAAGGCCAAGAAGCAACGGTCGGGTGTAACGGCTCAGGTGGTTGATGAATGTAATTTGCATGAAACTGGCAAGCTTGACATCTTTGAGCATATTCTATGCAATCTTTGACCATAGTAGGCCAATAGTAGCCCATCCTTTTAATCCGAAAATGTAACTTGGGACCGGATTGATGTGCTCCACATATTCCAGAATGTGCTTCGTGCATCGCCCGATATGCCTCGTCTTCGCTTAGACAGCGCAACAGTACACCTTCAAATGATCTTCGGTACAGCGTGTCCTTGTACAAGATAAAACGAGGGGCTCGACGACGGATGTCAATTCTTCTACGTTGCTCCTCAGGTAATTTTTGATATTTGAGATAATCAACGAGGGGTTGTCTCCAATCTTCTTTGTCAATTTCATAGGTTGAGACCACATGAGCGTCGCCTCCTTCAATATTTTCATCATCAATCAGTGATGGAACTACCCACTTTCGGCACACACGGACTTGTATCTCATGATCCGGCATGGTAAGTGAAGAGGCTAGCGCAGCTAATGCATCAGCTTGCTTATTTTCCCTTCTAGGAACATGCTTAATACTTGCACCTCCAAGACGCCTCATTAGTTGCGTTGCATATTTGTGATACGGAATTAACTCGGACTTTTTGACTTCATAACTTCCCAAGAGTTGGTTAACCACTAATTGAGAGTCACCATAGATTTGAATGTCCAACTGTTCCATATCAACAGCTATTTCAAGTCCGAGTATGAGAGCTTGGTACTCAACGACATTGTTTGAACAATGATGACTTAGAGTAAAAGAGTATAGCAATATCCCTCCATCAGGAGTCACGAATACAATCCCTGCTCCAGCTCCATGACGATGAGCCGCACCATCAAAATACATCTTCCATGGTGGACGAATCTCGATAAGGAGTACATCCTCATCCGGTAAGTCATCACTTAGTTCCCATTCAGCAGGTATCGGGTGATCAGCAAGAAAATCTGCTAGAACTTGTCCCTTCACAGCTTTTTGAGGTACATAAATAATTTCAAACTGTTGTAGTTGAAGATACCATCTAGCTAGACGGTCGGATAGCACTGGTCTGCTCATCACATATTTTATGGGATTCGCCCTGGAAATGAGCCTCACACTATGCGCTTGAAAGTAGTGCTTTAACTTCTGTATTGCAATGTCCTTCATTATTATTCTTGTGCAAGTAATGCATCCACTTTTTTTTGAAGCCCCCCCGTTTTTCTTGGGCGGCAATATAAAGGAGTAAGGGCTTTCCATGAATAGGTGCAGCCAACACAGGTGCTTTCATAAGATAAGACTTAATGCTATTGAATGCATTACTACATGCCTCATCCCATTGAAATGGCACATCTTTCTTCATCAATCGACTAAATGGCTGACACCTTCCTGCTAAATTTGAGATAAATCTCCGCAGATAAGCTAATCGCCCTTGAAGACTTTTCAATTCATGAATGTCACGAGGTTCAGGCATCCTCAATATAGCATCAATTTTGGCCTGATCAATTTCAATGCCTCGATGGCGAACCACAAAACCAAGAAATTTCCCCGACGTGACTCCAAATGCACACTTGAGAGGGTTCATTTTGAGTTGATACCTTCTCAACCGATCGAAAACTTGTCTCAAATCCTCCAAGTGATTATTTCTTTTCTTTGATTTCACAACTAAATCATCCACATAACACTCGATATTCTTATGAAGCATGTCGTCAAAGATACTTTGCATTGCTCTTTGATATGTGGCACCAGCATTTTTGAGACCAAAGGGCATCACTTTATAACAATAAATACCCTTAGGAGTACGAAATGCAGTGAGCTCCTCATCCTCCGGTGCCAATCGAATTTGATTATATCCAGAAGAGCCATCCATAAACGACTGAACTTCATGCCCAGTAGTTGCATCAATCATGAGTTCAGTGATTGGTAAAGGGAAGTCATCTTTGGGACAAGCATTGTTAACATCCCTGAAATCGACACAAATGCGGATTTGTCCATTCTTCTTTCGCACAGGCACGATACTCGAAATCCATGTGGGATATTTAACTTCACGAATAAACCCGGCTTCAATGAGTTTATTGACTTCAATTTCGATCAACGGAATCAAATCGGGTCTAAATCGCCGTTGTGCTTGCTTCACAGGTCGAACTCCCTTTTTAACAGCCAAATGGTGGACGGCCACTTTTGGGTTTAAATCCGGCATTTCTTTATAAGTCCATGCAAAAATATCTTGATACTCCCACAAGAGTTCAATATATGCCTTCTCTTCGTCAGGACTCAATGAAGCACTTACATATATTGGACGTGGGTTCTCTGAAGTACCAAGATTGACCTCCTTTAGATCATCCACAGTGGCCTTAACACCTTCCTCCAATTCAGGTGGAGCCTCTTCAGCATCTTCTTCTTCTTCAGGCGAGTCACCGTCAATTATAGTTATATGATTGCATGAAGCAACACTCTCTTCATCATCCTCTTTTGGTCTTGTGTACACCACGGTATGCTCCCTGACCCTCAATTCAGTCCCACACTTTATTACAAGATCTGTGCATCTTCTCATTCTCGAAGGAATGCTACTACCAAATTTATGAGAACCATTAGAAGGTTTTTCAAGATTTTGCAATGACTTTGCCATTTTTCCTTTACTCTTATGAGAGTTTTGAGGCTTTTGTCTTCTTTGTGGTCCTAATCTCTTAAAAACAGATACCCGTGGAGTTTTATTCTCCTTTTCATGAAAAGCTTGAAATTTACCAACTATTTGAGAAGACTCATCCTCTATAGCAATATATTGGCTACTAACTCTATTGATCTTGATGCGGATTGGTGTAGGAGAGGAGTAGCCAAGGCCAAATTTGGGATTTTCAATGGCGTATCCCTTTTCCTTCAACATCTTTTGGGTAGGATTCAACCCATGAATCATGTCACTGGTAGATTGACGGGATGGAACATTTAACACCGCAGATTCTTTGAGATCGTATCCAGCCTTAGCGAGAAGCTTATAAGCGATAGGATCAAAACCTTCTTTAGTTCTTGACTTTGGTATGGTGTCTTGTTCAACTTCAGATTCTTTGCTTAAAAAGTTAGACCTTTTAAGTTGAGAAGATGACACCTTTTTTGTATCAAGATGAGCTACCGGAAGAGTCCAATCTTTTAGAGTTTCATGCTGAATTGCAGGTGACTGTCCCTGTTCCATTCTTGATTTGGGAGGGCAGCGAAAGACAACTGATTCATTGTTTGGCAATGAAACATCAGTTTCTTCATGAACTTCCTCTTTTGATTTCGAAGTCATCACTTTCTCCCCTTTTGCATTTGGAGATTCGGGGTTCT
>NW_020862884.1:0-20945 GCF_003713205.1 Coffea eugenioides | reverse complement strand
CGTCTTTTTCATGCAACTCTACCTTGTCTGGCGTGGGCACGCCTTATAATGCCTAGTCTTCTGGAATTTGTCTCTTTTTGTCACTTTTAACACCACTTCGCCTGCAAATAACACAAATACCAAATCTGGGCAGAAATCCAATACTTTGCATAATAAACTGCCAAAATTAAGACCAAATAACCACAAATAAACTGCATAATTATATCCCTATCAAATTCCCCCACACCAAGACAATGCTTGTTCTCAAGCATTTCAGACTTTAAATACACACCCAAGCGAGCAAACATTTTTGCAGCAGTCGAATTCAAAACAATGGCTATTAATCAAAGCAACTATTGCCAATGTATCATTTAGATAACTGTCAAGTACTGATGACAAATTTTACGAGATAACTCTCCAACTAGCTTTTAAAACCAATGACTCTTTCAAATCCAGACTAACTAATCTAAGAATAGAAAATATCCAACCAACATTTTTTTTTTTAATAACCGGTCCAACTATTAAGCAAAATCTCAACATAAAGACTAAATGGATCCGCAGGCAATACAATTATTCACAAACTTTCATGCTCGTATACTTCTTTTTCTTTCATTTTTCTCATTTTTTTCTGTTTCTTTTTCCTCTTTTTTTTTTCTTCTTGAAGAAAGTGCTTAGTCTTGAGCCATTTAAGTCTTTTGACGCGAACTCCGACATCTCTCCAATGAAGAAGCCCGGTTACTCAACTTTAACCGCTTAAAGATCACATACTCATAATTATCGTTGTTTTTTGACGCGAAAACTGACACTTTAGGTGAAGACCCCCGGTTACTAGTCCATGATAACCAGCGGAGTATAGCCGAATATTATTCACAAATAAACATTCAAGTAAAATTAAAACCATGCAAGCCTGCTTCATTTCCTTAACATGGAGAACTATGATTAATAATTGAACCAGTTCACACAAAAATGTCAGAAAAATATTTACAATGCCTAGAAAAGTTAACCAAGAGAAATGACAAGAGTCACAAAATCTCAAATATTTACCAGAGAGTCATCCTCAAAATTTACCATATCATACTTAACATATTATCATTTAAAACCGTAACAATAGTTAAATTTGAAAATCTAGCCATTGCTTATCAGGGCTATCCATAAAAGTCCAAAATGCATGGTAAAGGTTTCTTTTTTTTTTTTTTTTTTTTGGGAAGACAGAAAAGCAGTAAGAAGGAAAAGCTAGAGTACTCTCCCCCACACCCAAAGTCTACATTGTCCTCAATGTAAGAACGAAAAGTTGAAGTCAAGTGAAGGGAGCAAAAAACTTCCCTGAATGAATAAAACTGCAGCAAAACACCATGATAGAGGAGGTGTCAGGGACTGGCAGCGTTGCTGTAAGGCGTGACCACGCCTTATAAGGCAGAGTCTTCTGCCCAAGTATTGCTACGATGTTCAAGAGCATCACTTATAGGGCACAGGCATGCCTTGTAAATCCAAGTCTGTGGCCCCAGAGTCGACTAGAGTTGTTGTAAGGCGTGACCACGCCTTATAAGGCAGAGTCTTCTGCCCAACACTTGTAATAAAACAAAACAACCCAAAATCAACGAAAAACGAAAGAGAACTATAACAAAAAATGGAGGCCTTGGGTTGCCTCCCAAGAAGCGCTTTTCTTTAACGTCTTTGGCTAGACGACTCCACAGTGAGCAATTAGGCATAGATAGGATCTATCAAGTGTACCTCTTCCACAGTGCCAATGTCTGAAACATCAACAAACGGTTTTAAACGATGACCATTAACCGTAAAACTCTTATTGGTCTCTAAACTCTGGATTTCAACCACACCATTGGGAAAGATATTGACTACCACATATGGTCCAATCCAACGGGATTTTAACTTACCTGGCATGAATTTCAACCGTGAATTGAACAAGAGTACCTTTTGTCCTGGGGAAAAATGTTTCGCACGCAATAGGCGGTCATGAAACTGCTTGGTACGCTCTTTGTACAAACGTGCATTGTCATATGCTTCAAGACGAATTTCCTCAAACTCCTGGAGTTGGAGCTTTCTCTCTTTGCCATCTCTATCCGCATGCAAATTGCATTGCTTGACTGCCCAGAATGCACAATGCTCAATAGCCACAGATAAATGGCACATCTTACCAAACACCAACCTATATGGGGACATTCCAATGGGCGTTTTATACGCTGTTCGATATGCCCACAAAGCATCATCCAATCGCAAGCTCCAATCCTTACGGTTAAGGTTAACTGTTTTCTCCAATATGCTCTTGATCTCTCGATTGGAGACTTCAACTTGTCCATTGGTCTGAGGATGATATGTTGTACTCACACGATGGTGCACTCCATATTTTCTCATGAGAGCTGCAATGGTGCGATTGCAGAAATGGGTACCTTGATCACTGATGATGGCTCTCGGCACCCCGAACCTACTGAAAATGTGGGATTTGAGAAATCCTACAACAACTTGAGAATCATTAGTCCGGGTAGCCTTTGCTTCTACCCATTTCGATATATAGTCAACTGCTAACAGAATATACAAACATCCAAAAGAGTTAGGAAAAGGTCCCATAAAATCCATACCCCAAACATCAAACACTTCACAAAATAACATAGGCACTTGAGGCATTTCATCCCTATGAGACAAACTTCCAAATTTTTGACATTTTTCACAGCTTTTACAAAATGCATAAGCATCACTAAATAATGTTTCCCAATAAAAGCTACAATCAAGGATTTTTCTAGCATTTCTCTTAGGTCCAAAATGGCCACCACATGCATAATTATGACAATGAGCAAGGATAGAAGGAGTTTCACTTTCAGGTACACATCTACGAATAATTTGATCAGAGCCTATTTTCCACAGATATGGCTCGTCCCAAATATAGTATCGAGAATCATGGACTATCTTATCCCTCTTACTCTTACTCATGCCAATAGGAAATTTATGACTGACCAAAAAGTTCACAATATCTGCATACCAAGGTTCCTTACCTTTGAGATAGAAAAGATGTTCATCAGGAAATACCTCAGATATGGGAACTGCTTCCTCTTTTCTTATCAACCTACTCAAATGATCAGCTACCGAATTATCCACCCCTCTCCGATCCTTGATCTCCCAGTCAAATTCTTGCAGCAAGAGCACCCAACGAATAAGTCTTGGCTTGGACTCTTTTTTTGACAGGAGATACTTCAAAGCTGCACGATCAGAGTAAACCGTTACTTTTGACCCCAATAGATATGATCTAAATTTCTCAAAAGCGAAAACAATGGCTAGAAGCTCCTTCTCCGTGGTGGTGTAGTTGCATTGAGCTGGTGTCAATGTTTTTGACGCATAGTATATCACGTGACTACACTTCCCACTCCGCTGTCCAAGCACAGCTCCTACGGCATACTGACTGGCGTCACACATGAGCTCAAAGGATAGCTTCTAGTCTGGGGGTTAGATGATTGGTGCCGTGGTCAACATACCCTTGAGTGTGTCAAAGGACAATTTGTAATCATCTCCAAAGTTGAATGGTACCTCCTTTTAAAGCAGGCAAGACAACGGTTGAGCAATTTTTGAAAAATCTTTTATGAAACGCCTGTAAAAACCTGCATGGCCTAGAAAACTACGAATATCCTTGACATTAGTAGGGTAAGTTAGACTAGTGATCAAATCAATTTTAGCTTTATCTACCTCAATACCCCTTGATGAAACAACATGGCCCAAAACTATGCCTTCCTTAACCATGAAATGACATTTTTCATAATTAAGAACCAAGTTTGTTTCAATGCATCTTTTCAAAATCTTTGTTAAATGGTCTAGGCACTGATCAAAAGAATCACCATATACTGTAAAATCATCCATGAAAATTTCAATGCAATTATCAATCATATCAGAGAAAATACTCATCATGCATCTTTGAAATGTTTCCGGAGCATTACACAAACCAAAAGGCATACGGCGATATGCAAAAGTTTCAAAAGGGCAGGTAAAAGTGGTTTTATGTTGGTCCTCTTGAGCAACAATAATTTGATAATATCCAGAGTAACCATCTAAAAAATAAAAGAAACACTTACCTGCCAACCTCTCAAGTATTTCATCAATAAATGAGAGTGGAAAGTGGTCTTTCCTAGTTGCGGCATTTAACTTCCTAAAGTCAATGCACATTCTCCACCCATTTTGCAATCTCCTTGGCACCAACTCATTCTTTTCAATTTTCACCAATGTGATTCCAGTCTTCTTGGGAACAACATGGACTGGATTTACCCACTGGCTGTCAGAAATAGGAAAAATAATTCCTAATTCTAAGAGCTTGAGAATCTCTTTCATCACCACCTCCTTCATTGCAGGATTGAGCTTGCGTTGATGCTCTCTCACGGGTTTTGCGTCCGACTCCAAAAGGATGTGATGCATGCAAATGAATGGATTGATGCCTTTGATGTCTGCTAACGTCCATCCAATTGCTGGTTTAAATTCCCGTAAGACCATTAAGAGCCTCTCTTCTTGCAACGCATTTAAATCATTGGCAATGATTACAGGCAAAGTCTTGTTATCTCCCAAGTAAGCATATTTCAAATGCTCGGGCAGTTCCTTCAATTCCATATTAGGTGCCTGTTGAACAGAAGGTAGAATTCTTTCATTAGAAGTGGGTAATGGTAGAAAAGAATTTTCAAACCTGCCTGGAAGCGGATGTAGTGAATGTAAGGACATGATAGCTTCTTTGACTTCCTCCTCCTCCATGTCATCCACTTCCAAATTGGTCTTGCTTCGTTGTAAGACAAAGTCCAACTTGTCCCCCATGAAATTCTGTTCAAAATTCTCTTGCACAATGGTGTTAGTCATGCCAACAAAATTTACAGACTCAGTATCCACAGGATGCTTCATTGCATCAAAAATATTGAAAGTGACCTTCTCTCCGTCAAATTTCACAGATAAAGTCCCTTCATGTACATCTATTTTAGTCCTTGTTGTACTCATGAAGGGTCTACCCAAAAGAATCACTACTGAGTTAGTAGAGTATTCATCATTCATATCAACAATGTAAAAATTCGCAGGAAAAATGAATTCATTGACCTTTACTAGAACATCTTCAACTAGACCCTCAGGGTAGACATTAGACCTATCTGCTAGTTGAATGATTACTCTAGTTTCTTTGAGGGGTCCTAAATTCAAAAATTTAAAAATTGAAAGAGGCATGACATTTATTGAAGCACCTAAGTCAAGCATGTTTTTTTCAATTTTTTGATTGTCAATTATGCATGGTATAGTAAACATACCTGGATCCTTGCATTTCTGGGGCAACTTCCTTTGAAACATCGCTGAGACATTCTCCCTCACCTTCACCTTGTCATCCAAACTCAATTTATTGCGATTAGTGCATAAACCCTTCAAAAATTTAGCATATTTAGGCAATTGCCTAATCGCATCCAGCAAAGGAATATTGATCTCCACTTTTCTGAAAGTGTCCAAAATCTCTTTCTCAGATTCTTCCTTTTTAGCATTTGTAAACCTGCCAGGAAAAGGAGGAGGAATGTCAACTTTCTTTGAGACTTCGGAGGATTGTTTCTCTTCTTCCTCTTCCACCTTCCTGGACACTTCTTCTTCTCTAGCGTGGGCATGCCTAGGAGACTGTACCTCCTTGCCACTCCGTAATTGCATTGCACTGGCATTCTCCTTGGAATTAGGAATTACTTGAGATGGTAACTTCCCCCTATTGCTATTTTCCAGGTTGCTCATGGAAGTTGCTAATTGGGACATTTGTGCTTTCAAATTCCTAATGCTAACACGAGTCTCTTGTTGAAATCTGTGAGACTCCTGTTGCAATTGACTGGTGCTTTGAGCCAGTGACTTCACCATATCTTCAAGAGTCATGTTTGAATTGGAAGTGGATGGTTGTTGCACTGGTGGCCGTGGTTGGAAATATTGTTGAACACCAGGGGGTTTTGAAGCATAGATAAAGTTAGGATGATTTCGCCACCCTGGGTTGTAAGTGGGTGCAAAAGGATCATTCCTTCGTGGAGGTGGTCCAGAAAAATCTCCCACTATGTTGGCTTGTTCAGGTGAATCCTCCTGGAGAGTTGGGCACATGTCAGTCACGTGTCCGGAAGCAGCACAGATACTACAAGTCTTCACAGATTGTAATTGCCCCCTTGCCATTTGACGCACCAGAGAGGTAAGCTCATACAGTTTACCCTCTAAGTCAGAGTGATTCACTTCATTGACCCTTCTTATTGCTCCATCAGCTCTCACTCCAAATTGTTGAGAATTTTCAGCCATGGTGGAGATCAATAACGTGGCTTTGTCTGTGGTTTTGTTAACCAGAGCACCGCCACTGGCTGCATCTAACATGCTCCTATCCATGGGTGATAATCCCTCGTAGAAATATTGTATTAAGAGTTGGTCAGAGATTTGATGATGCGGGCAGTTGGCACATAGTTGTTTAAAGCGCTCCCAGTACTCATAAAGAATTTCCCAATTTGCCTGCCTAACTCCACATATTTCTTTCCTTATATTGGCAGCTCTAGAGGCAGGAAAAAATTTCTCGAGGAATCTTCTCTTCAAGTCTTCCCACGTAGTGATGGATCCTGATGGCAGGTAAAATAAACAATCTTTAGCCTTATCTGCCAAAGAGAAAGGGAAGGCTCTCAACTTGATGTGGTCCTCAGTGACTCCTTGAGGTTTCATTGTGGAGCACACCACATGAAATTCTTTCAAGTGTTTATGTGGGTTTTCACCTGCAATACCACGAAAAGTAGGAAGTAAGTGAATAAGACCAGATTTAAGCTCAAATGCCTCTTCCGTGTTAGGAAATGTAATGCATAATGGCTGTTGGTTCACGTTAGGAGTTGCCAACTCCCTCAAAGTCCTTGGGGCTGCCATTGTTACTCAGGGAATATGCACTTCTTCTTCAGATTCACTTGATGAATCCCTGGAAACAAACTCTTGCTCAGATTCTGAAGGTGACGTTGAATCTTGTTGTTTACGCAACTTTGCCTCCTTGGTCAACCTTCTTGCAGTCTTCTCGATCTCTGGATCAAATTCTAATTCTCCTGTACGAGAAGATCGAGGCATAAAATAAAATAAAATAAAAATAAAAACTAAAGCCTGTGCAATAAGTCACTTAAAACACCAGTTCCCTGGCAACGGTGCCAAAATTTGGTGGGTGTCAAACCTCCAAAAATAAAGTTAAAAAAAATAGCCTAATTGCCAACCAACTCAATCTCAAATTTAATTTGTAAACAGGGCAAGTAGGGTCGTCTCCTCAGGGAACTGGCAGGCAAATCACACAGGAAGATGGGGGGGTTTTAGCAATAGTACCAGCTAATTAAAAAGGAATAAAAACTGAAATTTAAAGTTGAGTAAGATAGCAGGAACCAAATTACACAAATAACAATTAACTAAAACAACCTAGTCAAGGAATTAATCTTGGCACCGAAGCACACAACTGATCACAGATACAAGGGACAATTCATATACTCACGAATAAACTGGTTATAGTGGTCAAGCGACGCGCCCAACCACCAATCTTTCCTTAATTTTATGGTAGTCAAGAGACGCTCATAAACTACCCTCTTGTGACTAGACAACCCCAGAAACGCTCACAGGATTTAATGTAGCCACAACATTAGAAATTAGAAAGACCCAATTCTAGATGACAAACACACATGCGGGTTTATTTAGGCTAGAATAATTATCCCCACAATCCAAATTAAACCGCTTGCGAGGCGGTGAAATTGTCTCGTTTGCCACTAATCAAGATGCTTAAAGGCGACGCGCCAACATCCTAATTGGCTATCAATTATTTAGACAATCGAATAACAGGCCTAATTATCCAATAAATCTAAACAATAATAACTCAGGGAAAAATAGAGAATAATTAAATGAACATATAAATTAAAAATAAACAATTAAAACGATCTCACAGTTATGGTACCCCGATCCTTGATTTATTCCTCAACTAGATAAAAGAACTTAGCCTGATCACATGCTGTTCAAGCGATTCCCATTCTCCATGGAGTTTCGTTAATTGAAGAAGGAGTAAAAAGATTCGGCCGCCACTTACTACTTGTGTTCCAAAGGAAAAAGAAAAACAAAGAGACAAGTCCAAGACCGACAATCCCTAGCCTATTGCTGTCTTTTTTATTTATAGTGTTACCGCCGCTTCCTTTTGCTTGTTGAATTGGAATTGTTTCTCACAAGATTGCTTCCTTATTTCTCTCCTCAAATTGTTGCCAAAAGTCTCCTTTGACTCTATTTCCTAATCCCACGCAGGTTCAGACTTTGTCCCTAAAGAATAGCAAAAGCTCCAGGGATAGGACCCCGATCCGTCTTTTTCACGCAGCTCTACGTTGTCTGGCGTGGGCATGCCAGAAAATGCCTAGTCTTCTAAAATTTGTCTCATTTTGCCACTTTTAGCACCACTCTCCTGCAAATAAAACAAATACCAAATTTGGACAGAAATTCAGTGTCTTGCACAATAAGTGATCAAAATTAAGATCAAATACCAACGAATAACCATTCAATTATCGCCCTATCATCTGGTGATTTGAAAGGAGAAAGAGAAGGATATAAAGAGAAACAATGACTGTCGTAATCTTCAAGAAAGTCGAATTTGCAAGCAAAAGTCACGAACTCCTATCACTCTAAAAGAATTCTTTGATGTTGATGTGGTCGCAAGTCACACAACGCGGGTAGTTCATGTCCACGAACAAAAGGATAATACTCGCGAATCTCTCTGTGAGATAGCCCGTGTGCCTACTAGCAATGAAAAAGGTAGTGTGCCCACCGGCAACAAAGAGGTGAACGTCACAAGTATCACTTTCACTAGTGAAGACTTGTTGCTTGGGCCAACACCGCATAACCCCCCTTTGTTTGCGGCTGGTTATGCAAATGAGCAAAAAGTTAATAGAAATTTGATAGATGGAGATTCCGCAGTCAATATTCTTCCTTTAATGACTCTGAAGGAGCTCGGCATCCCGATTGATGAACTCTCCAATAGCCGACTGATGATTCAAGATTTTAATCATGGAGGGCAAAGAGCTCTTAGATCACTAAATTTGGAGATAGTCATTGATGACATGTCATCCAGAGCGTTGTTGTACGTAATAGATGCTAAGACAACATACAATGTACTATTGGGAAGGCTCTGGATTCATGAAAATGGAGTTGTACCATCAACTCTTCATCAATGTTTCAAGAACTGTCAAACGGGATGGCAAGAAGCGTGAAAGCCGATGATAATCCTTTCACTGAGGCGGAAGCGTATATCACTGATGCCAAATTTTACATCAAAAGGCATAATGCGAAAGATAAGTCTGAGCAACCTCTATCTGTGGATAAAATTCAGAACCCCAAATCTCCAAGTGCAAAAGGAGAGAAAGTGAAAAATTCGAAATCAAAAGAGGAAGTTCATGAAGAAACTGATGTTTCATTACCAAACAATGAATCAGTTGTCTTTCGCTACCCTCCCAAGTCAAGAATGGAACAGGGACAGTCACCGGCAATTCAGCATGAAACTCTAAAAGGTTTGACTCTTCCGGTAGTTCATCTTGATACAAAGAAGATGTCATTTCCTCCACTTAAAAGATCTAACCTTTTAAGCAAAGAATTTGAAGTTGAACCAGACACCATACCAAGTCGAGAACCAAAGAAGGTTTTGATCCCATTGTTTATAAGTTTCTCGCTAAGACTGGATACGATCTCAAAGAATCTGTTGTGTTAAATGTTCCATCCTGTCAATCTAATAGTGACATGATGCATGGGTTGAATCCTATCCAAAAATGTTGAAGGAAAAAGGATATGCCGTTGAAAATTCTAAATTTGATTTTGGCTATTTCTCTCCTACACCAATCCGCATCAAGATCAATAGATCTAGTAGCCAATATATTGCTGTGGAGGATGAGTCTTCTCAAATAGCCGATAAATTTCAAACTTTTCACGGAAAGGAGAATAAAGCTTCACGGGTATCTGTTTTTAAGAGGTTAGGACCGCAAAGAAGACAAAAGCCTCAAAACTCTCATAAGAGTAAGGGAAAAATAGCAAAGTTATTGCAAAATCTTGAATAACTTTCTGATTGTCCTCGTAAATTTGGTAGTATCATTCCTTCGAGAATGAGGAGATGCATAAACCTTGTAATAAAGTGTGGGACTGAGTTGAACGTTAGGGAGCATATCGTAGTGTACACAAGATCAAAAGAGGATGATGAAGAGAGTGTTGTTTCATGCAATCATATAATTCTAATTGACGGTGCCTCTCCTGAAGAAGAAGAAGATGCTGAAGATGCTCCACCTAAATTGGAAAAAGGTGTTAAGGCCACTGTGGATGATCTAAAGGAAATCAATCTTGGTATTTCAGAGGACCCGTGTCCAATATACATAAATATTTTATTGAGCCCTGACGAAGAGAAGGCATACATTGAACTTTTGCAGGAGTATCAAGGTGTTTTTGCATGGACTTGTAAAGAAATGTCGGGCTTAGATCCAAAAGTGGCCGTCCACCATTTGGCTGTTAAAAAGGGAGTTCGACCTGTGAAGCAAGCACAACGGCGGTTTAGACCCGATTTGATTCCACTGATCGAAATTGAAGTCAATAAGCTTATTGAAGCCGGGCTTATTTGTGAAGTTAAATATCCTGCATGGATTTCAAGTATCGTACCCGTGCGAAAGAAGAATGGGCAAATCCGCATCAGCATCAATTTCAAAGATCTTAACATTGCTTGTCCAAAGATGACTTTCCTTTACCGATCACTGAGCTCATGATTGATGCAACTACTGGGCATAAAGTTCTGTCATTTATGGATGGCTCTTCTGGATATAATCAAATTTGATTGGCACTGGAGGATGAGGAGCTCACTGCATTTCGTATTCCTAAGGGTATTTATTATTATAAAGTAATGCCCTTTGGTCTCAAAAATGCGGGAGCCACATATCAAAGAGCAATGCAAAGTATCTTTGACGACATGCTTCATAAAAATATCGAGTGTTATGTGGATAATTTAGTCGTTAAATCAAAGAAAATAAGTAATCACTTGGAGGACTTGAGACAAGTTTTTGATCGGTTGAGAATGTATCAACTCAAAATGAACCATCTCAAGTGTACATTTGGAGTCACGTCCGGAAAATTTCTTGGTTTTGTGGTTCACCACCGAGGTATTGAAATTGATCAGGCCAAAATTGATGCTATATTGAGGATGCCTGAACCTCGTGACATTCATGAATTGAAAAGTCTTCAAGGGCGATTAGCTTATCTGCGGAGATTTATCTCAAATTTGACAGGAAGGTGTTAACCATTTAGTGGCTTGATGAAGAAAAATGTGCCATTTCAATGGGATGAAGCATATAGTAATGCATTCAATAGCATTAAATCTTATCTTATGAAAGCACCTGTTTTGACTGCACCTATTCATGGAAAGCCATTATTTCTTTATATTGCTGCCCAAGAACGCTCAGTGGAGGCATTACTTGCACAAGAAAATAATGAAGGAATTTGCAATATAGAAGTTAAAACATTACTTTCAAGCACATAGTATGAGACTCATTTCCAGGGTGAATCCCATAAAATATGTGATGAACAGGCCAGTATTATCCAACCATTTAGCTAGATGGTATCTTCGGCTACAATAGTTTGAGATTATTTATGTGCCTCAAAAATCTGTGAAAGGACAAGTTCTTGCGGATTTTCTTACTAATCACCCGATACCTGCTGAATGGGAGTTAAGTGATGATCTACCAGATAAGAATGTATTCCTTATTGAGATTTGCCCACCATGGAAAATGTCTTTTGATGGTGCTGCTCATCGTCATGGGGTTGGAGCGGGGATTGTATTCGTAACTCCTGATGGAGGGATATTGCTATACTCTTTTACTCTAAGTCAACATTGTTCAAACAATGTCGCTGAGTACCAAACTTTCATACTCGGACTTGAAATAGCTGTCGACATGAAACAGTTGGACATTCAAATCTATGGTGACTCTCAATTAGTGGTTAACCAACTTTTGGAAAGTTATGAAGTCAAAAAGTCCGAGTTAATTCCGTATCACAAATATGCAATGTGACTTATGAGGCGGCTTGGAGGGACAAGCATTAAACATGTTCGTAGAAGAGAAAATAAGCAAGCTGATGCATTAGCTGGGCTAACCTCTTCTCTTGCCATACCAGATTATGAGATACAAGTTTGTGTATGCCAAAAGTGGGTAGTTCCATCACTAATTGATGATGAAGGTATTGAAGGAGAAGACGCTCATGTGGTCTCAACCTATGAAATTGACAAAGAAGATTGGAGACAACCCCTCATTGATTATCTCAAGTATAAAAAACCTGAGAAACAACGTAGGAGAACTGACATCCGTCGTCGTGCCCCTCGTTTTATCTTGTACAAGGATACACTGTACCGAAAATCATTTGAAGGTGTACTGTTGCGCTGTCTGAGCGAAGCGAGGCATATCGAGCGATGCAAGAGGCACATTCTGGAATATGCGGAGCTCATCAATCCGATCCCAAGTTACATTTTCGGATTAAAAAGATGGGCTACTGTTGGCCTACTATGGTCAAAAATTGCATAGAATATTCTCAAAAATGTCAATCTTGCCAGTTTCGTGCAAATTATATTCATCAACCACATGAGCCGTTACACCCTACCGTTGTTTCTTGGCCTTTCGATGCTTGGGGCCTTGATGTTGTGGGGCCATTACCAAAGTCGTCCGGTCAACATTTATATATATTGGTTGCGACCGACTACTTTTCTAAATGGGTTGAAGCCATACCGCTCAAGCAAGTTAGAAAGAAAGATGTGGTGAATTTTATTCGTGTGAATATTATTTACCGTTATGGAGTTCCCCGGTACATTATCACTGATAATGGAAAATCCTTCTCCAATGGCTTGATGGATAAGTTGTGTGAGAAATTTAATCTCAAGCAACGCAAGTCGTCCATGTATAATGCCCCCGCCAATGGTCTCGTAGAGGTATTCAACAAAACTTTGTATAACTTGTTGAAGAAAGTGGTGGCCAAATCAAAGAAAGATTGGCACGAAAGAATGGGTGAAACTCTTTGGGCTTACCGCATCACATATCGAATTTCAAGGAAAGCCACACCATATGCCTTAGTCTATGGTGTAGAAGCTGTCCTGCCCTTTGAGCAACAAATTTCTTTTTTGAGAATTGCTATTCAAGAAGGGCTCACGGAGGAAGAAAATGTTCGCCTGCGCCTTGAAGAATTGGAAGCTTTAGATGAAAAGAGATTGGAGGCCCAACAAAATCTCAAATGCTATCAAGCCCGTCTCTCTAGAGTTTTTAATAAGAAAGTTCGGCGCCGCTCCTTTCAAATCGGGGACATGGTACTTGCCGTTCGAAGGCCAATAGTTATGACTCATCGCACTAAAGACAAATTCGTCTCCAAATGGGATGGGCTATATGTTGTTCGAGAAGTCTACACAAATGGCATGTATAAATTGGTGGACAAAGATGGCGTAAAAGTTGGTCTTATAAATGAAAAATTTATGAAGTTATACATGCCATAAAAAAAATGAAATACTCCATGACGCATGAGTCTAAACTTCATGTTGCTCCAAACCCGCATGAGCTAAAACTGTGGATAACAACCACCAATAGTGTAGCACGTGGTTAAATTACTGAAACACTCCACCAAATCTAAGGTGGTAAACAAAAGGATACTCCTGACCCGCAAGAGTTTAAACTGTGAACGGTAGGAATTACATTTGACTTGATTCCTTTTTGGGATACGTAGGCAGTTTAGAGGGTAACTTCTAAGTTCAGTTACAACCCTATAAAACTGAAGTCTTTGCCTGGATGATTCTTTTGATAAAAAAAAAGGGAGAACGTTCATCTTTAGGACAGTTCGAATTATTTTGTGACATATACTTGAAAGTGTATTATTCGGATTACCAAATTATTTGGATAATTACCTTTTCAAGTATGATCAAAATTATGCAAAGATAGAATTGTTCATAATACGGTTGATAGCCTAAAATGGTGGCTATTGAAAGAATAAGTAAAGACGAGGACGTCTGCAAGAATGTGATGAAAAGAAAAAAAAGAAATCAAGTTTCATTATGAAGTGTTTATGCTCATAGCTACACGCTTTGAGCAATTAACAAAAGATGAAATTTGAAACAAAGTAAAAGATTGCAACTATTCCTAGAGTTCAAATGACGACAGTTCCTTTTGATTGTTCTCAAGTAATGCTTGCATCTTGTCCAAAGTTTGACTCTCCTCAGCAAGTAGGGGCGGGGAATTCTCAATCTTTTGAACTTTATTTTGTAAGTCGACCATCACGCCTTGCACTCGGGTAAACTCATCTTGCTCTTCTCGTAGCACTGAAAGCGTCTCATTCCTGTGAGTATCCAAGAACTCAAGTCGCTTCCTCAACTCTACTTCCTTGCGATTAATCTCCTTAAGTTTCAACATGTGCATTGAGATCTTTTCCGCTTGTTGTTTCTCCTTACTCTGAGCATCTCTAAGATTTGGGTGGCCGTAGAGAGCAACTCATCATATGATTCAATTGAAATTTTATTTGAGAGAGAAGATTTCACTGCGACGTAATGAGCTGCATTTGCAAAGAAAGCCTTTAAAAGGCCTTGCAAATTTGAGATATCTGTGGCATTGAAACTTTGCATTTCCTCCATGATTTCGCTTGCTTTCATTTCAAGAGCAGGCATGCGCTCCAAGGCTGTTTGAGATATCATCACCCTCAAGTTATTCCACAACATTTGGATATAGTCTCGACGGCATGTTGAGATCACACTTTGGGGGCAAAATTCAGACACTTGAGGTGCCCTTGACCACGATGGGGATCGAAAACTTTGAGTTTCTTTTTGGCCGATGGAGTCATATGTTCCGTCTTCTGTGGCGTGATTTGCTGAATCACATTTCCATCCTCTACTCCTTTTTGAACTCACGAGCCCCTTTGTTGGGTAGAGCACCACTTGTTTGGTCAGAAGTTCAAATGCAGTAGGTCCTTCGACTGATGCTTAGGTTGGTTCTCCATCATCAATGAAGATCAAGTCTTGATCATCCAACTGTAGGGAAAACGTTATGAGACAAATCATAAATATGAAATTAACAAGCAAATTTCAAATGCTAAATTAAAGAAGGCAAGGAGGGTCCTTACAATATTGGCACAGCTTATACCAAGCACAGATATATCCGAAATGTCTTTAAAGTGTTATTTAGGATCTAAACCAATATCATCCAAAGGGAGAGTCATTACCTTGGACTTCTTGCACTTCCAATGCTGGTCCGTGCTAGTGGATTGCTCATCCTCCTCATCAAAAGGCTCGCTCCTCTTCTTTTCATGTGAATTACAAGAATCATGATCAATAGCCTTTACAACGTTTGAAGGAAGATGAAATGAAGTACCCTTCGAAAATTCTTCATTAGGAGTAAGGTCCTCAGGGGTAGCAGTCTTGTTGTTCGAACTCTTCAAAATTTCCTTCTCACTTCTCACAGTCTTTTGCATCATCTCAAGACTATTGCCAATCTTGGAAGGATTGTTCAGGTTTGCAAGTTCCTTCCCTTTCGACTTCTTCTGCTCCCCATTTGATTGGACACTCTTAATCAAAGCATCACGCCCTTTGAGAAGATGATCATCATGCACATAACCACCATATTGAAAGCCTGAAATTTGGCTCTAGCATTCAAGGGATAGCTAGAAAAAAGTACCTTTGACTCTGTTTTACTGCGAATGACAGTGCGCCAGAGTATTCTACTAAAGTCGTAATTTGTGGAACGAACATCTGCCCCGAGTTCCTGTGGAGGAACTTGATAAAACCCGAATTGCCGCGCGAATCTATATGGACTATATGGCTCAACAAGGAAATCCCCTTTAGCATGCAAAATTAAGTAATTTGAGCAGGCGCTTACAAAATAATTTAGTTCGAGATTCGCTAATTTGCCATTGTCCAAATAAAAAAGTCATTGCGATTTCACAAGAAAGTGATTCCCAAAGTTGCTTGTCCCTGATGAATGATTCACATGGCACTATTCATCAAATATCGTGCACCACCCTCTCCAGAATAGTTGGTCATGGTGAGTCCAGGCATGGTATTTGGAGTCGAATAATGGGTAGAGAAATAACTCGCTAACCAAGCATATACGTAGTGCACCGGAAAAGCCGCACATGCGCACCCTGGGGTAGTTGAGTTTGAAATTTTATCAAGCCCATGGTATATGTTTGGCAGGACAGGAACAGTAAGGCAAGTCTTACGACCGGCAGTCATCATACTAGCCATTTTGAAAGTAGATGGTCTAATATAATGGAGGTTCTCATCTGGTAAAGCAAAGACACAGAGCCAGCAAGATATAAATGCTGCAAGATAGGTCTCTTCTCGTAAGTGAAGTTTAACTCCGATGGTATTAAATACGCCATTGTTTTGACTTGAAAATTTGCGTGGTTGTCCAATTTCGTCATCCAGATTTTGGGTCGCTTGAGCACGAGATAGCCTCTTTATCCTTTTCTGCTTTGGTTTTGAGTACCTGGTTTTGCCTTTAAACCAGAACTTAATCCATTGGGCAGCAGAAACTCCAGTTTTGTTGGATTCCCCGTGTTGAAGATGATGTAAGGCTGCGAACAAATACTCACAGCTTTGTGGAATATGACTTAATTTCTTTTCATTTACTCCAATTAGCTCATCCGCGCATGGGATTACCTCTTCATAAATTCCCCCGATGATTGGAAGTTCTCCTAACTTGTGCAAGTCCCAAAGTAAGAGAGACAATTCCCCGACAGATGTATGCAAGGTATTAGTGTCCGGGCACTATGCCGTACAGAATGCCCTAAGTACATGGGAATTCCTATCATATGTGAAAAGTGAAGCATATAAGGCGTCAAACAAGTAATTTTCACGGAGCACTTATTTGCTCTTGCCGAGAATATCCTCCAACCACTCCCAGTAATTCTTGATATAACTGAATGCACCATTGAGTCTCAAGGAAGGACCCCCAATGTGCATCTCCGTCTATGATCCGCCTGCCAAGGGTTTGAAAGGGAGTTGTTCTTGGCTCCTTACTATGAATAAGGGATCTCAAGGAATGGATTTTCGTGCCGTCATTTTGAGAAAGTTCAAGTGACCAGTCCTTCAATTCTGGGTACTAGTGAGAAGGCCACTTACCAGAGTAAGTTCCTTGTATAGGGGGATGCACCAATAATTTCGTTCCTTTGTCACCGGAGTCACCATCGCTGTCAGCGATAAGGAGATACTTTTCGTTTGAGGATGTGACTTCCTTAAACACCACCATTGCATCAAGACTAACCTGCAGCAAAAGCAAGAAAAAAGAAAGTTTGGTTAAAATGGCATGATCGAAGATAGTAAAAGACTTCTTGAATTTTGGGTGAGTTTTTATTGAAGTGGGTAATCGTGTCTCATTCTTTATGTACTTCTCAAGCCATAATATGGCTCTCGTGGGAGTTTGCGGTTGCGCTTTCTTCAAATTTTGGTTGCGCCATCTCTTTTGTACTCCTCAAACCATAATAGGCTCTCGTGGGAGTTTGCGGTTGCACCTTCTTCAAGTTTTGGTTGCGCCATCTTCTTTGTACTCCTCAAGCCATGATGGGCTCTCGTGGGAGTTTGTGGTTGCGCCTTCTTCAAATTTCTTGGTTGCACCTTCTTCGTGTACTCCTCAAGCCATAGCCAATGTTTTGAAAATCGGACCAGACCCGCCGGTTCTAACCGGTTGAACCGCAAACCGGCCATGGCACCGGTCCGGTTCAATGCCATAGTTGACTTTGTCAGAAAACCGGTCAAGAACCGGTCGAACCGTAAAAACCGCTATTGAACCGCTATTGAACCGGTTTTTAACACTTCCTTCCTTCTTTTTTTTTTTTTTTTTTAAGTTTTGCAAAATGCAGCTATCAAGATTCGAACCCAAGACCTTTGTAATAAAAGACCAATGTATTAACCGTTGCACCATCACATCTTATTAGTTTTTTTTATAACTTATTTATATAAAGCAAACACTCATATTTCTTTTTTCCATTTTTCTTACAAAATCTCATCCTCTCATGGCTCTTTCTTTTTAATTTTCAACTCTTTCTCTCTCTCTCTATCCTCTTTTCTTTTGTCTCTCCCTTTTTTAATCAAACCTCTTTATTTTTAATTTATTGATGTTTTCCACTTTTAATTTTTTTTTGTCCATAAATTGAAAAAAGTTAAAAAAGAATTATTTTTCTTTAACCCAAATTATTTAATGCCACAACCACTCACTTTTATCTCATTTTTTGTTTCTTATCAAGTTTGCATTTCTATTTTCGATTCTCTTGACTTCCTTTGAATTCCAAACTTCCTTTTTTAAATTGCAATCTCTAAATCCCAAAACGTAAATTAAAATTTAAGTTCACAATGTCTAAATTCTCATAGATGTGGATTTTGTATAATTTCAAAATATTGTGATATTTTTGGGTTGGATTTAGATATAATTGAAATTGAGATGAAATTTATTTGTTTTAACTTATAATTTAAAAAATTTATTTTTAAAAATCCAAATTATTCAAAAATAGTAAACTTTTCATCATATAAAGTATTAAATTAGTCCATTACATGTCTTATTTTGTACATATATATATTTATATAAATTATTTTTAAAAAAATTCATTGAATCGAGGTTGAACCGGTCCGACCGGTTGAACCTCGACCCTTTCACTTCACCGGTTCAATTAACGGTCCGGTTTTTAAAACATTGGCCATAGCATGGCTCTCGTGGTTCGGTTGTTACCTTCTCAATTAGGTCCACGGTATGTTGTCCAAGGGATCCTCCTTTCATTATCACAAAAAAAAAATATTGCATACAAAATAACATTGACATGTGATACCTTAGTTGAATTCACGAGCTATAAAGTGTCAAACACAATTGGAACGTCAACTCGCTTCAATGGGTGTCAATACAAGCTGCAACTAAAAAAAAAAAAGAAAAAAAAGAAACTCATAAGAAGGATGCATTTCCAAGAAAGTCGCAATGCATGTGTTGGTAAGCACTTCATGTCAGCTATCAATTAAATTGACATGAAAAAAAAATGATGAAAAAAAAAATCATCGTCAACGACAAATTTTGCCTTGCTTCACAAGAAAGACATGCAAGACAAAGATTTGGAAGCGTACCATGGTAAAAGAAAAGAGTGACCCAAAAAAAAAATCTCAAAAAAAATTTTTTTTTTTCTCTTTCTAAGGTGAAAATAAATCAAGTTTTGACAGATCTCAATGAAATTTGGCAGACATCTGTTACTCGACCAACATGTAATTTTCAAAAGGCAGTAAAGATGATTACCTTCAGGGTGCACGTGTGAAACAGGTTTCTTCCTCAAATATCGTGGTAGTCTTTAGTAAAGATGTTTGTCACAACTTCAAGACAAAAACATGTCTTGTGCGGCTTTATAAGGTGCTTGGATGAATCATTTTAAGAAGTTTTAAATTTTGGGCAGCAACTAAATTCAGTGATTACCATTTAATTTTTTGGAATCACATGAATTTGGTTCCTAAGATTAACTTCAAAAGCTGAAAGTCGGTTTAGAAAGCTCTTGAAATTCGGCAGTCAGAGGTGCTTGGATGAATCATTTTAAGAAGTTTTAAATTTTGAGCAGCTACTAAATTCAGTGATTGCCATTTAATTTTTTGGAATCACATGATTACCATTTAATTTTTTGGAATCACATGAATTTGGTTCCTAAGATTAACTTCAAAAGCTGAAAGTCGGTTTAGGAAGCTCTTGAAATTCGGCAGTTAGAGGTGCTTTGATGAATCATTTTAAGAAGTTTTAAATTTTGGGCAGCTACTAAATTCAGTGATTACCATTTAATTTTTTTTGGAATCACATGAATTTGGTTCCTAAGATTAACTTCAAAAACTGAAACTCGGTTTAGGAAGCTCTTGAAATTCGGCAGTCAGAGGTTGCCAACATTTGTTTTGGAAGTACATTTTCGATTTAGGAAGTGTTGAAACTTTGCAAATTTCATATTGCCAAGTGCCAAAAGTAAGATTTGGTAGTCAGCGACCTAAGAGCAAACTCCAAATTTCGGCATATAGTTTTCACACAGAAACCCACATCGCATAACGAGATGGGAGTTTCTAATTTTGACTGGTCAAAGCTGTGGTCTGGTATTGCGGGGCGGCATTTCCAAAGACTACTAAATTAAGAATTGAAAGATTCAATGTGGAGACCCGTGACCATTGCCTACTCAATTGGAATTTGAGATGCAATTCTTCAATTGATATGAATGATTCTCTGCTAGACAAAGAATGGGTCACCCATATGCCGAACGCTTGAAGCATCTAATTTGGTTTAACTTTAAGTCAACAGTAAAGAGATTGATACTTCAAGTCTTGCCTCCAGCGATTGCATGCAATGCTTCACCAAGTCTTGAAGTGGGGGCATTTGTAGACAAAGAAAATTTATTTAATTTATTTAGTCAAGATTTATTTAAATTAAATTGATCTTGATTAAATTAAGTTAAATTGTAGAAGTTCGTTATGTTTTGAACTTGCAAATTGGGTCAATATTATATGGGCTATTAAATCAAATTAAATTTGTAATGCCCATTTAAGTGGAAGTGAATTAATTGATTTATTAATTCACAATGGACTATTTGGGTTGGCCCATTATTTAAGCCCAAGTTAAATAGATTTCTTGAGTAACAAGTGATCCAAAATGCAGGAAGATTTTGAGGGTTTTCTTGAAGATTTAGCCTACATATTTTGGGTATAAATAAAGGTCTTTCCTCAAGACAAATACACGAGAAAAATCCCTAACTTTCGGAGAAACTCTGTCAAATTTTTTCAAGAGCTTTCTTCCTCAAATCCATCAAATCAAGTCAAACAAATCCTCCTGCTGCTATCGGTGTTGAAGACTTGAAGTTCCAAGTGTTTGACACCATCATCAAATCAATCGTTTTCTACGCCGAAATTGTAGGAAACACCCTTTCGATTGGAGAACAAGTCTTTTCGTCCCTTCAATTGAAGCTATTCG
>NW_020862883.1:0-14343 GCF_003713205.1 Coffea eugenioides | reverse complement strand
AGAAATCATCTAATACGATTTATTTGACAAAAGTAATTTGCACTAATGGCAGAAAATACATTAAACATGTTACAAATATATTTAATCTGAAAAATCGTTAGATTGAATAAAGTTATAAAAAATAAAAGATTACACTATGGATCACAAATCATCAAATATGACCAATTGAACTAGTTGCTCCCTAGATATCTGTGCATTTCTATTTCCTAAGATCTGCTATTGAATTGGTTCAAATTCAAAATTGATATTGAGATCTGACGAGAAGATTTAAGAAATTTTAGATCTAACATATAAATTTGAAAAAACTCTTAGATATGACAAAAAAATAACAAAAACTAAACAAAATCCTCATTAGGATAGCCGAGGAGACAAGAAAATTCTCGTTAGAATACCTTAGGAGAGACTTTATTAAATAAAAAGTAAGAACAAAAGTAGAGAAACGGAGACCTTGACTTAAAACCAAGATCTCCCTCTAGTGGAGAAAGAATGGTAAAGAAAAGGTTGAGAGTAGCAAAGTGTTAATAACTGATAAGTATATATTTTACGTGTTTTAAATATGTTTTATTAGTTAATTTTGGCATGTTTTAACAACTTTTATAGCTAATTAACTAAGATTCTAGTGAAAATATGCATTTTGTGGTTTGAAGTGTAAAAATTGGATTTCTATGGATTTTAATGGTGAAAACTTCATGTTTTGTAGGTTTAATGATTCAATCATCAAAGGGAGTGAATTGAGAAGAAAATTGGACGATTATTGATGATTTGAATTGGTTTAAAGAAGACATGAAGTGCAAAACATTCAAAAGAAGAAATGCAAGTGAAGACAGTTTTGACACCTTGTGGCATTTTGGCAATATCTTGGGTTACACATATTAGATTGAGGTGCTTCTTGAACCTTGAAACTAAAAGATAGATCTACATTTGGTATGAAAACATCGAAATCTAGTTCAGTCATTTTTCTAGTTAAAAAGTCGAAATACAGAAGTGCTACTCTGCTGTCGAAAGCTGAAACAGAGTTCTGACCAATCAAGGGTATCTTGCTCATTCTCGGTCCACAGAGCTCCAAATTGGATGATTCTTGAAGCTAACTCAAAGGTTACAACTTTCATGTTTTGCAACAAGATCTAGTTCAGCCCCCATTATCAAGAAAATAGCAGTTGAAGTGGTGCAAAATTCACAGAAGTAAAAACACGACTTCATGAATACGTGGCTTGAAGTCACGTATTCCAAGGTCGCGTACTCTCTTCTGTTCTCTGCAACTTACTTATCAATTTGTCCTATTTTCACACAACTTTTTCAGCTCAATTCCAGCTATCAATTCCGGCTGTATCTGATCAAGAAAAGATTGGAAAGTTGGAAAGACAACTCATGAGAGTTTCAAGAGTAAAAAATGACAACTAGAAACAACTCATTTGACTCTTGAATCCTCTATAAATAGCAGCCTTTGTCTCTTGAGGTTCAATCACATTGAAAGTCAATGCATTAAGAGTTCTTGAACCCGAACTTGAAAGTATAGAGGAGCTTCTAGAGATGGCCGCTTGCAGAGCTGCTAAATAGCACTCTCGAGCTATTTGCACATCAGTACATACCTCAGAAGCCTCTCCAGGAGTAGAAAATTTAAATCTTAAGTGATAAATAGAAAATATAGCCCTTAGAGCATTCAAAGTAGGACGATGAAGGAGTATGTTGTAAGAGAAGTCAACTTTCGCCATCGAAGAGTGCAATAAAGGGGGAATTTACCAACTGTTACTGTCAATGTGATCATTCCCTTGAGATAGATGATGTGCCCCCCAAACCCAATCATAGAGATCTAGACTGAGGTCAACTACTTGTCTTTCAGGCCAAGTTTGTCGAAGGATCGATAATACATGAAGTCAAACGATGTTCCTGCATCTACATACACCTTTTTCACTAAGATGCTATTGACATTAATTTTGGTAACTAGAGCTTTATGATTACTAGAGGCCAAACGTAAGGGATCATCTAGATTGTATATGACTACCTGAGTTAGTTAGGAACTCGGTTCCATGAAATCGAAATCGGCTTGTCTTTACGTCTTCTTGCAAGAATTTTGGCTATCGCCTCCTATTGTCCCCCAGAGATGGTATTGATGACTCTTACCAAGTTGGGATTGTAACTTGAGAATTTGTTTCAGGGAAGTCTATCCTCCTTAGGATCTCGGGGTAGTTTGTTGTAACTTCGTTGATCATGCCGATTTTCTTTCCCTTCATCTTTCCATTCATCTGGGCTAGTTTCTCTATGATCACCACCTCGATCACTTCGACCATATTGCTTGAAGTATCATTGATTCAAGAGACTTTCAATCTCTTTATTTAAATTGTTAGAATTCTTAGTTTTGTTATCAATGTCCTGATGATATGCATAATATATATTGGCATTCATTTTTTCTCTTTTTTCCATCATCTTGGGAGCAAGCCTTCTGAGGTTTTGTTGCTCCATTATAATCAGGATGTGAGACCAGGTGGTGGTGAGCGGAGTCAAATCACTTTTTGAAATAGGTTATCCCATGGGAATCCTATCAAAGACCCTGCGTTGATCTCGGTTCGATCCTTCACTCGGTCCAGCCAAAATTCCCAAGTCACCCCTCCATTGATCTCGCCTTTTTTGATCGGGGATGTGTGACAGCCCCACCTCCCCCTAAGGCGAGCCAAAGGGTTCGGCGGACCGCCTGCCCAACTCTCGCCGGGACTCACTCACTCCACTACAGTACTCAAATAAATTACAAGGTACATCTCAAAATCATACTGTAAAACCTCCATGAATTACATATCAAGCAAAGTGAAAACTAGTTTCCAAGCGTGGAACATAAATATACATCCATTTCAATTCCAAACAGTCACACTAGCCCAACTATTACACAAAATGAATCCAAATCTAACTATACAAGATATATGCCATCCAGTCACAATCCAACCAGTCACACGAAGAATTTAATACAAGCGCCTCATTTGCCTCGAGCCCTGTGGAGGGGAAATAAAATAGTTTTGGGGTGAGCTAGAAACTCAGCGAATAACCAGTAAAATCAGTAGTCAAATAAGTTTCAGAATAGTTCATTTCAATGATGTCATGAATCAGTAATCAAATGTACGTTTATTGCTCTTGTGAGCCAGTGAAATCATTATACTTAAACATCCAACGCTCAAATGGGTCCAGTAACAGTGAAACAGTGATAGGGAGCCATTTGCTCCAAGTAAACAATGATGGAGACGTTGGTGTTCAGCACAAGACTTCCCAAGAACTCATTGAAGCCAAATCATGTCATGAACTCACATGCAAGCACACATGATATGCAATCGAGTAAATAATGCAAGAAACAGTTCATAAGTAGCTTTGGAAATAGTTTGGGGTCACTTACCAACCACGGCTCACGATCCATCATAGACAGTTTCTCGATCAAGTCCAAGCCCTTCAACTCAAACTCAAAGCAACCAAACACTCTCAAAGATCGGACAGCATTTCCTCGTATTTTCTTTATTTTTCCAACCTTCAAACATTCACCGAATCCATAACCATCAACCACAATTGCACATATACATTATAGGCTAGTACACACTCTTAATAAGGGTCATAATACCCCCTTCAATCTTAACCAATTAAGAGCTCAGGAACTCACAATAAGAAAGCCCCAAATTAAACCCTAAAATCGAAATTTCCACACAAACCAGAAATTTTTCGCAAACAATCGTATCCAACGTATACAAGCTCCATTTTATACCACAACAAGCTATCATTTCATGACCAACGAACCATAATCATATACAATCAAAAAATTCTCCAATAAATCAGAAATTGGTCCAACTCTAATTAAAATCATGAAATCATCCCCAAAATAGCATCTCTAACCTCTACAAACCACGAATATACCATTATTAGAACAAAGAGGGAACTTTCTTAGCAACTCACCTTATAAACTCAAGAAAGATAGCACCTTAAAGCTTCCCCTTCCAAAACAACTCTATCAACTTTATCAAACTTCCATAGGGAGCCCTTGTATGGAGTAGTTTCCAAAACCATCGGTGAAATCTCAAGATTTGAGCAAAGATTGAAGTTAGGAAAATGAGGAACTTTCTCCCTTTTCTCTCTATGAAGCTCGGTCAAGCAAGGTGAAGAAATGAAGATATTTTGGCCAAAAAACAGGATAAGAATGAAAGAAATAGCCGGTCAAAGTTGATGGCCGCCTGTGACACGTCACAATCCGGCTAGAATCTGGCCGGATTCTGGCCAGAGACGAAATCAAATTTTTTCAAAAGAACCAACCAATCCGGCCAAGAACTGACCAGATTTCCGGTCGGATTCTGCAAAAATCACTGTTCACCAGAAAATTTTTCCCTTTTCTTTTCTTTCGGGCGTCACAAACTCCTCTCAAAAGAATGTCGTCCTCGACATTCCAACTTGTACTAATCAAGTCAAGATATCCCTCAAAAGTCACTCATGCATTCCAAGCAAGCACTAAGAGTCAAACAAAACCCACTTGGCTGATTTTCGGTCCTACAAGAAATCACTTATATTTCAAACCATACCCACAGTCCGGCATCCTAAACTTTAAGCCTAGGATACACTACAGAGATCTGAACCCTAGGCTCTGATACCACCTGTGACAGCCCCACCTCTCCCTAAGGCGAACCAAAAGGTTTGGCAGACCGCCTGCCCAACTCTCGCCGGGACTCACTCACTCCACTACAGTTCTCAAATAAATTACAAGGTACATCTCAAAATCATAAAGTAAAACCTCCATGAATTACATATCAAGCAAAGTGAAAACTAGTTCCCAAACGTGGAACGTATATATACATCCATTTCAATTCCAAACAGTCACACTAGCCTAACTATTACACAAAATGAATCCAAATCTAACTATACAAGATATATGCCATCCAGTCACAATCCAACCAGTCACACGAAGAATTTAATACAAGCACCTCATTTGCCTCAAGCCCTGTGGAGGGGAAATAAAATAGTTTTGGGGTGAGCTAGAAACTCAACGAATAACCAGTAAAATCAGTAGTCAAATAAGTTTCAGAATAGTTCATTTCAATGATGTCATGAATCAGTAATCAAAATGTACGTTTATTGCTCTTGTGAGCCAGTGAAATCATTATACGTAAACATCCAACGCTCAAATGGGTCCAGTAACAGTGAAACAGTGATAGGGAGCCATTTGCTCCAAGTAAACAATGATGGAGACGTTGGTGTTCAGCACAAGACTTCCCAAGAACTCATTGAAGCCAAATCATGTCATGAACTCACATGCAAGCACACATGATATGCAATCGAGTAAATAATGCAAGAAACAGTTCATAAGTAGTTTTGGAAATAGTTTGGGGTCACTCACCAACCACGGCTCACGATCCATCATAGACAGTTTCTCGATCAAGTCCAAGCCCTTCAACTCAAACTCAAAGCAACCAAACACTCTCAAAGATCGGACAGCATTTCCTCGTATTTTCTTTATTTTTCCAACCTTCAAACATTCACCGAATCCATAACCATCAACCACAATTGCACATATACATTATAGGCTAGTACACACTCTTAATAAGGGTCATAATACCCCCTTCAATCTTAACCAATTAAGAGCTCAGGAACTCACAATAAGAAAGCCCCAAATTAAACCCTAAAACCGGAATTTCCGCACAAACCAGAAATTTTCTGCAAACAATCGTATCTAACGTATACAAGCTCCATTTTATACCACAACAAACTATCATTTCATGACCAACGAACCATAATCATATACAATCAGAAAATTCCCCAATAAATCAGAAATTGGTCCAACTCTAATTAAAATCATGAAATCATTCCCAAAATAGTATTTCTAACCTCTACAAACCACGAATATACCATTATTAGAACAAAGAGGGAACTTTCTTAGCAACTCACCTTATAAACTCAAGAAAGATAGCACCTTAAAGCTTCTCCTTCCAAAACAACTCCATCAACTTTATCAAACTTCCATAGGGAGCCCTTGTATAGAGTAGTTTCCAAAACCATCGGTGAAATCTCAAGATTTGAACAAAGATTGAAGTTAGGAAAATAAGGAACTTTCTCCCTTTTCTCTCTATGAAGCTCGGTCAAGCAAGGTGAAGAAATGAAGATATTTTGGCCAAAAACTAGGATAAGAATGAAAGAAATAGCCGGTCAAAGTTGATGGCCGCCTGTGACACGTCACAATCCGGCCGGAATCTGGTCGGATTTCTGGCCGGATTCTGACCAGAAACGAAATCAAATTTTTTCAAAAGAACCAACCAATCCGGCCAGGTATCCGGCCAAGAACTGGCCGAATTTTCGGCCGGATTCTGCAAAAATCACTATTTACCAGAAAATTTTTCCCTTTTCTTTTCTTTCGGACGTCACAGGATGGCTCTTGCAGCTAGGGCCTCTCTTTTTTATTTAATTCACATTTTCTCCTTGGACACCTTGATCCACATGCCTCCAAAGATCATCTAGCATTTGTGGGTAATCCTTGTGAAATTCTATGTTAAAAGTTCCTGGCTTTAGTCCATTTGTGAAGGCAACTATGGTGACTGGTTCATCAGGGTCAGGAATTTCCACATTTTCTTTGATAAAATGATAGAGATAAGACCTCAAAGGACTCTTCAAGAGTTTGCTGTATATTTATTAAATATGTTGAGGTCTTTGTGATAGGTCAGGAGGACACAAATCGATAAACAAACTTGTCCACTAATTCTTTAAGAGAAGATATGCTTCTCAGCTCTAATTTTTAGAACCATTTTTGAGCATTCCCTGTAAGAAGATAGAAAAGGATCGACACATTATGGAGTCAAGTATGCAATATAGTCTAAATGCTGAGATGAAAGCACGGATATGATCCTCGAAATCTACCTTTCCATCATAAAGAGGGGGAGATTTGGCAACTTGAAGTTATGGAGGACAAATTCATCATTTATGTCATTTGTAAAAGGTGGATCTCTCATATAATCGGCAACGAGATTAGCTTCTCATCTTGGTTGCTCCTCGGCCTCTCTGTTTCTAAACAAGCCACGAGATAGTGCCTTAGAAATTATTGCTATTTTAGAAGTTTGTTTAGAATAGGACGTTCTAGAATCGCTTTGTTTTGGGTGGCAATCATTGGATTCCACTTTGAAGGATATCTCAGGGAAAGCCTCAGGCTGACAGTTGGGAGATTCGGCCTTTTCCTTTCCTTTCCTCTTAAAATATCTTCAAATTCTTTAAAAATATTGGTGTTTTTGGCTACGAACTCGGCCATCATAATAAGGACATTTTTGTTCATAAAAGGCCAAGGATCCTGTGCGTGTTCATTGTCATCCTCCGGGTCATCCATGCATTGTTCATTAGAGATAGGAGGAGCACGTTAGCTTCTTGAGCAGGTAGGAATCATTGTTGGGAAAACGCGAGGGAATGTCGTTTCTCATAGATGACACCAATTGTGCAAGCGAGGTCCTTCGGGCTGAGTTGATGTTAGCCATAAGACCTATAACACATGTAATACAATAACATGAACATTGAGGCTTCCTCTCCGAGATCACTCTGATGCTTAACTAAGAGGTGGATTTAAAGAAACTAGTTTGGAAGGTTGAAAGGGCATACTCTAGGGAAAGGGAAATGGAAGGTATTTATACTGGATGGACCTAAGAATGAAATTGTAAGAGCTATCATTGTAGCCTGACTTTTCAGCCCAGGGTAGATTGGCGGCATCAGAACTAGGCATGAACCATAGAGTGTTAGGTTGTACTTTTCATATCAATCATGTCTTTATGAAAGTTGGATCTGCACCTCAGTCTTAGACTCAACTAGTTAGGGTTTCGATAAGTCGGTTGGGTTCATTACTAAGTCTTCATTATGATGTCGGCTAGGGTTTCACTAAGTCGGTTGAGGACCAAGTTGGTCGAGGTGCCCACAAGCTTAATTGTGATGACTGGTAGTGGAACGAGGAAGATAAGAGTTAGTTGAGTTTGACTTGGTGAAAGAAGAAGTACAAAGCTGAATTGGCAAAATAATGGCTAGAGTTTGTTGGCGCACAAATTGGGAGAGTATGATACTTGTGTCGGGTTTGAATCATTGGATCCAAACTTGACTCGAGACTAAAACAGAAGCTGCAAGTGGAGCACAAGTTGGGAGAGTAAGACACTTGTGTCGAATTTTGCATCATTGGATGTGAACTACAGAAGCTGCAAGTGAAAATTCTGTGGATCGCTTAACTGAATAGAAGTATGTAAACATGTATAGCTGGAGGAGGATGAACAATTATATTTATAAGAAAATAAATGGTTAATTGGATGGACAATGGTTTTACAATATACATTTAAAACCTATTGATCTAGATCTATTTTTAAATATTTTTAATTGGTTGTAATTGGATTAGATTGATAGGTTGCAATTTATCGTTTATTTTATAATTAATTTCCCTTATTACCTGACCCAATATGGATTAATTGTCAGATTTTACTCACTTTTGGAAATTTGCACTTATTACAGGGAGTAGAACAAAAATACCATAATAAGTGCCAATTTGACAGTCATCAGGAAAGGAGTTCAAGTAGCAGTCCTCATTCCAAGGGCATTTTCGTAAACGGAGGAACTTTTCTACTTTTGGGGAATTGCCGAAAAGGGAGGCATGGAACAAGACTTGGAGTCTCCTTTTTCTTTCTTCCTCTGGGCAGCCGCAAAGCAGGAGGCTTTTAGATAGGAAATAGAGTAGACAACTGGGAGGACTTTTAGCTTAGCCTTTGACTTTTCTTTTCATCCTTTAGTTGCTTTTCTTCTTCCGTATGTGTAGACAAGGTGAAGACCAAACAAAACAATGAATCACTCTCTGTAGCTTGGCTTTTCATCCTTATTCCATCGCAATTGAATCTACTCAATCAAGATGATGTCCGTGAATATTATTTCTGAACTCTCGTGTGGGTCTTTTGCATTAAGAATGAACTAAATTTCCTTTTCTAGCCAAGAAACAACGGATGCTTTGGTTTGTCTAAAAATTGTGAGATCGATTTAATTTTATCTTTTCCTCTTATTTATTGGTATTTGCATATTCTCCAATTATAGTACTTATGGTTGTTTAATTGATTGATTATCTTGGATCTGGATAGTGAATTGATTTAATAACCTATTGTCAATTAGGGCATTGAATCCGTAATTGTTTAATTGCCTTGAAATAGTGCCAACTGGCATGATTGGGTTTATGTCAGGGGAATACGCGGGCTAATTTAAAATAACCCTGGTAGTGCGTTATTTGGTTAGAATAGGGCATCTCTAATACGTAAGGCAATCGGTGAATTAAATCTTATGGGCGTCCCTAGGATTATTTCTCAATTAGAGCAGTGATTAAAGGGCGTACCTTAATCACCGACACAGTAAGGCGGGGTTGACTGTCATCGCTTGTTGGGCAGTTATAACCTATTTATTAGTAAATAATTGGAATTGCCTTTGCATCGATGATCAATTAGGTGAACCATTGCTAAAGTTATTTCTTGGTTAGACCTTTAATTATTATTACTCTAATTTTAGTAAATTATTATTTAATTTTTAGTTAGATATTTGATTTTATTTGAATTGCTTTGATTGTCATCGGTTATACAAAAATACCCCCTGTCGCGCCCCACTTTTTGATCGTGTGAATGTGTGATGTGTGGTGTGTAATGTGTGAACGTGTGCAAAATGAAAAGTAAAAGGCCATGGGACTTAGAATGCGACGATTTGGCCAAGTGAAATTCAAAAGGGTTTTTTGTATCAAAAATGGAGTCGCCACTTGGTATAGAGTTAGGGTGTACCAAGTCACCCAAAAAGTGTTTTTGTTTTTGAATAAAAAGTAAATAAACCCTTTTTGAGAACTTTTGGGTCTGCGTAACCAAAAGAGGGATCGGGGGTCACATTTGACGAAGGGGAAGGCAAGGATAAAAATCCAAGGCACCCCTTCGACCTAGCCAAGGCTAGTTGCGTGACTTAAGCCAATTTTCCTAATTTTTCTACCCAATGTATGTTCGCACGTTGGATATGACTATATGAATGCAAAACGGAAAGGAAAATGCAATCCTAAATTCTACGATGTCTCTCGTGAGGCTTTTGGTCCCAAACCACATGAGTTGTGGCGGCCAACAAAGGAAAACCCCATAGAGGTCGATTAATGCAAATGAGACTCAAGTGTGCAAGTGTGAAAGTGTATGAAAGAAATTAAAAATCCAAGTGTTTGTGTGCAAGTGTATGAAAAGGTGCACGTGTGCAATCGTATGAAAATTCCAAGTGTTTGTGTGCAAGTGTATGAAATATAGTGATAAGTGCATATAGGTGTAATTAAGTGCAATTTGGTGAAGTAGAAATCAAAATGAACAATAAGGAAAGAAAAATGTGAATTGAAAAGAATGAGTAAGTGATAAATGAGAATGAATGAACCTAAGGGAATGCATCAGGTCGGGTATGGGAATGACTCCTAACTTTTCGACTTCGATTTTCCCTTTGATTAGAAGGCGAAACTAGCGTGCTAAGGCTATCGAGTAGCCACACTCGCTCGTTTCCCTTATCGGAAGGGGACTCTCACGCAAATGTATCCTATAACTAGTATGAGATGCAAAAATCCTAAAATGAGGGGAAAAGGGGCTCGAGGAGCATGCCAGATGATAAAACTAAGGAAAAATGCATGATATGTAGTGAACAGGCAGATAATGCATTAATGAAAAACAAAGGAAAAATCCTGTTGGGTCTAGCGTTGGACTAGCCCTTTCTATGAATTCCGACTAGCGTTGGACTAGCGGAAACGTACATTCATCCATCACATTCATTCATGGCTATGGAAAGCGAGTAGACATGCCAAACACTTGTAAACACATAACACATAGCATTTAGCATGCTTGACTAGATGCAAGAACCTAATAAAGCAATTAAACATGTAGCAACAAAGACAAGCAACCAGGGGGAAGGGGAAGTGGACCAGATGCTCTCCGAGCCCTATCTATTACAAGCCAAGAGGTGTACACATACCCCATAAAAACTTAAATAAAAGCAACCAAGGGGAAGGGGAAATGGACCAAATGCTCTCCGAGCCCTATCTATTACAAGCCAAGAGGTGTACACATACCCCATAAAAACTTAAATAAAAGCAAAAGTAAGTAAACGCATGCAAGGAGGTAAGGAAAGCGAAGTAGACAGGCATATTCACATAACACGTAGGAGCACATAGGGTCAAATGAAGTGCAAGTGAAAGGGTAGAGTGTACCTCCCTTGAAATTGGGCCCCAATGAAGTAAAATCACTTATTTATCCTCCAAAATAAAAGAAATGGTCAAGGTACCAATTTATTTGGAAAAATTAAAGAAAACATGCAAACACGGGCTCACATGGTCATAAAGCTCTTAAATTCATGCATGAAGTGCAATTTAAACAAAGCATGGTAGTTAATTGAAGCAAACCGGTAATGAAGTTGCAAAAATTAAAATTACCCAGGACCAAATTGATGAAATGATTTAATTGACTGGGCCATAGTGAAGAAAAAGGGAACTTGGGGGGTCAAATTGCAAATTTCCTTTGAAACATGCATGCACATTTCATGCAATCACGTAAGAACTTGAGTCTGCAATGTTTTTATACTCTTCAAACGAAATGAGACCAGCTGCAATTTTCCTCAAACTCAAGTGTCTAAATCACAACTTTGGTTAGGTTCTTCCAAACCAAACAACTTCATTCATGCCAAAAAGAAACAGAAAGCTTAGCAACTTCATTCAAACAAACGGAAAAAATTAGCAAAAAGCATCAATGGTTTTGAATTTCAGCAAGCAATGGAGCTTGCTGTACTTTACTTCCAAGCTCAAGAAGGGGAAAAAAAAAAAATGAAGCCTGCGGCAATATTCATTTAGAGCTATGCACTTTCAAGCTTTCAAATGCAGGTTTCATGTAAACTTCAAACCAAACCAGCAAAGACTACCACTTAACATCATTTAGCATCTGGACACCTTGATTAACACAACTCAGCTGAATATGCAACAAAAATAGCAGCAAACATTCCCCCCAAAAGCTCATGCAACTCAGCCGAAGCTGTCATGAATACCCGCAGGTCCTGCTGCA
This sequence comes from Coffea eugenioides, assembly GCF_003713205.1. Lineage (NCBI taxonomy): Eukaryota > Viridiplantae > Streptophyta > Magnoliopsida > Gentianales > Rubiaceae > Coffea > Coffea eugenioides. The sequence goes on along the minus strand of NW_020862883.1, from coordinate 2,287 downwards.
ACAAACTAAAGATTTCGAGCTTGTTGCGGCAGGTTTTGCTGCACCATCCCTCCCCGAAAAAAAACAAGATTTATTATAAGGAGTCAAAGAAAGACAGCCCCTGCTGCTGTATCATTTAAAAGCATAACCCAGGTAAGTATTCACCCCAACGCAGACAAGGGAAAAGAGAACAGCAAAGGGAAACATGCGGATGAGCTTCATCCTTGGCAAAACTGCTGCAACATTTTATAACTTCAGCATATTTCTTTCCTTGTAACCATGTTCATGCCTATTCTTTATTCAAATCAAACACATTCATGCAAGAAGGAACATGCTGGAATTATTGTCTAATAAAATCAGCAAAACTTGGAACCGAAAATGGAAGAAAGCAACAAGACAAGGCCGTGAGTTTCTGGTTCAACAAACTGCAATGTATTTTCCAGGATCAAACAATCCAGATCATGCACAAGAGGAAAATCTGAAGGTACGTATTGCAACATTCACAAATTTCTGGATTTCACTTATCAGTAAACACCTCCACTAATAAATCATCGATCATTCAGCCTACAACAAGTCTGTCAAACCCCCAAGCCAGCAGAATTTGAGACTTACGCCTCTTATTGCTTAACAATCAGAATTTCGCCAACCCCACAAAACAGCAAATAACGAGACATTAAGACAGCAACCATGATAAAAGTCAAAGAGTCAGATGAAATATCACAAGATTCGTGTCTTTTGGACTTGGGTTCTCATGAATACAGCGTTAAAACAAAAAAGGGAGAAGCAAGAACGATCACCTGAATTGCTGGGGCCGAAGCAAGAGTTTCTACTGCGCTCTCGTTCGAAGTCGAAACTGGTGCGGCAGGGTCAGGGAAGCTCTTTCACGGACAGATTCGGTGATCTTGCAGTTGTTTTTTCTTCAAGATTTTTGAATAAAAATCGTTCCTTTCACTTTGTAGCTTGAGCAGATCCTGAGATTTTCTTAAAAGAATCTCAGATGGGAGAGGTATTCACGCTCAAAGTTGGCTGAAAGTCAACCTTTTCTAAAATTCTGCAGAATTTCTTTTCCCAGCTCACGGCTTCTCTTGTTCCTCTCTTTGCTTCACCCTTGCCCGAAGCTTGTCTTCCCAAAACCAGAAAACTCCTTCTCTCTCTCCTCCCTTTCTTACTCTCCCTCTGCCCTCTGTTTCAACGTCACCCCCAGCTCTCTCTCTCGGTCATTTTCTTCTCAAAACCCAGCCGTGATTCCTTCCTATGGTTTCTTTCTTGCTCTCCAGATTTCTCTCCTCTCAACCCTCAGCCCGTAACCCTAGCTGTCATAAGACTTTTCCTTCTGCCGCAGCTTTCTCCCCAGATTTCCAGCCGTCTACTCACTCAAAAACCTCCCCTCGATTGTCCCTCTAATCTCCCCTGAAACTCAGCTCTTACTCCCTTTTCTTTTTTTCCTCTTTCTGGTCTTTTCTTCCCGTTTGCAGCCGTTAACCTCTCTCGTTTTTGTTTTGCCTTTTAAACCTCTCTCTCCCTTGCGGCTGCTCTTACCTTTGCTATTTATATCCATCTATCAACCCTAAAACCCTCAAACATCTTTCCTATATTTGCAGCCAAGGGCTGCCCGAACATTTCTTTGCAAGCTGCGAGAAACGCAGCTTGCTGCCGCGTATCACTTCTTTTTTTTTTTTAACACTTAAAATTTAAGTAATAAAATTAAGCAATAAACAAAAGATAATTAAGTAAAACAAAAATATAAACAACAAGATGATTAAGTAAAAATATCAAACAAAAACAAACGAACGAAGTTGCAATTTTTCTTTTTCCCATTCTTCATTTTTATTTTTCCTTTTTTCCTTTCAATAATGAAATTAAATCCTAAACAACTAAAACATATTTTTTTTGAACACTTTTCTTTTTCCTTTGAGAAATTCTAGCTAAAATGGATAAAATAACTAAAACTAAAAGTAAATAAAAATAAAAATAGAACAAATAAAAACGAATAGTAAATAAATAAATAAATAATAAAACACCAAAATTTTGGTGTCTACAGTTTGCCCCTCTTTGTCTGAGTTTTGAAAAAATTTGAGACAAAGAAGTAGACACCAAATACTTACCTGTGTTATTCGGCTGCGAATTACTCAAACGATGGGGACTGACCCCTGACAGGAAATTTAAACGGGACTGACCCGAACAGAATTTAAATGGGATAGACCCACGGGATAGACCCGGACTGAAATGTAAATGGGATAGACCCACGGGGATAGACCCGGACTGAAATTTAAAAAATTGGGATAGGCCCACGGGATAGACCCGGACA